>NC_091315.1:7200603-7300603 GCF_038502225.1 Cherax quadricarinatus
CACACCTGAAGCCAGCTATACACACATGCTCTACCTCCCACCACACACCTGAAGCCAGCGGAACACATATGCTCTGCCGTTTGTCACTGTATATGCTGGTTGTTTATAATTTACTTTAATGACCTTGATGAAGGAATTACAAGTGATACGAGCAAATTTGCTGATTATACAAAAATATGCCGTATAATTCATTCTGAGGAGGATACCAGTGAACTCCAGGAGGATTTGGGCAAACTAATGTGGCAAATGAAGTTCAGTGTGGACAATGTAAAGTCCTAGTCCTTGGGAATGAAAATAACCCTCGAAGTTATAAACTAGGTGAAGCAGAGCTTGATCATACGGAGTGTGAAAAAGACTTGAAAGTCAGATAAACTTAAATCTAAAGACAAGACCAAGAAAACAGTGACTAAGTGCGCGCAATAAGGCTAACAAATTATTAGGATAAATTTCAAGAGATATAATTAACAGAAGTCCAAAAGTTATTTTACAGCTCTATACATCACTAGTGAGGCCTCATTTGCTTTATGCTGCTCAGTTTTGGTCTCCTTACTACAGGATGGAGAAGAATGACAAATGATTTACTGTATAAGGAATCTCCCGTATGAAGGTAGACTTAGAACCATGAATCTCCACTCTCTGGAGAGACGTAGAATGAGTGGAGACATCATTGAAGTGTACAAGTGGATGATGGGGATAAACAAAGGTAATATTAATAAAGTACTGAGGATGTCAAATCAGGTAAGAACCAGAAATAACGGATTTAAGTTGGATAAATTTAGATGTAGAAAGAACTTTTGTGAGTACTGGTTTTCGAACAGAGTTGTGGATGCGTGGAACAATCTTCCAAGTAGAACATAAGTAGGGTGTATTAATATTGGTAGAATTACCGACAATATGTTAAGTAAAAGGACACAAATGCAAGTTAAGACACATGTGCAACATCTGGGTATCTTTGTTGTAGACGTTTCACCATCCAGTGGCTTTATCACTGCTTTATCAATATTTGTATTGATAAAGCTACCCAAGCTCTTAACCTGTATCCCCCTACTGGGAAGATTGTTCCATGCATCCACTACTCTGTTCGAAAACCAGTATTTACCTTTGACCTTTCTAAATCTAAATTTATCCAACTTAAATCCGTTATTTCTGGTTCTTACTTGGTTCGACATCCACCTTCGTTTATGGCCATAATCCACTTATACATTTCGATGATATCTCCCCTCAGTCATACAGGAAATTCCTTGTACAGTAACTCATTTTAGTCATTCTTCTTCAATGAAATTAGTATATCCATCCTGTAGCATGGAGACCAAAACTGAGCGGCATAATCCAAATGAGGCCTCATTAGTGATGTATAGAGCTGTAAAATAACTTTCGGATTTCTGTTACTTGTACTTCTTGAAATAAATCCTAGTAATTTGTTAGCCTTATTGCGCACACTTAGGCACTACTATCATGGCTTTAGATTTCTGCTTACCATGACTCCCAAGTCTTTTTCACATTCTGTATGATCAAGCTCTACTTCCCCTAGTTTATAACTTCGAGGGCTATTTTCATTCCCAAGGACTTAATCTGCCACTTTTCAGACCAAAACCTCCTGGAGTTCACTGGTATCCTCCTCAGAATGAATCATACTGCCTATATTTGCAACATCAGCAAATTTGTTCATGTAATTCCTCCATTAAGGTCATTAATGTAAATTATGAACATTAATGGGTCTAAAACTGATCCTTGTGGAATGCCACTAGTGACTAATCCCCATTCAGATTTGACCCTGTTAATGGAAACTCTGCTTTCTATTGGTAAGCCATGCCTCTATCCATCTAGAACTTTACCTCCTATACCATGAGCTGCCACTTTTTTTTTATTTTTTTGTGAAGTACTGTATCGAAGGCTTTACTGAAATTCAAATAAACAATATCGTATTCTTTATCACTGTCTACTGCCTCAAATGTTTTATTGAAAAACTCAAGTAAGCTTGTCACGCAGGAACGACCTCTCGTGAACCCATGCTAAGAATCATTAGTCAAATTATGCTCATTTACGTCTTCTTGTGTAAAGACTGACAAAAAATAATCATTAAATAGAGAACGCATTTCCAGTTCGTTATCCGTCAGCTGTCCAATCCCAATTTTCAAAGGTCCTACTTTTTCCTTCACCTTCGTCCTATACACTTGAAAGAACCCTTTTGGATTAGTCTTTGATTCATTAGCAACTCTAAATTCTTAGTCACGTTTAGCCTTTCTAATCCCCCTTTTTACTTCTGTTTTAAGTTTAACATATTGGTCAATAAGGTTAACCTTTCCTCTTTTGATGCGCCTATAAATCCCTCTTTTCTCTCCTAATAGATGCTTTAGCCTCCTGTTAACTCATTTGGGATCGTTATTATTTCACCTAATTTCTGTCTGGAGATTATATATACTCTGAGAACTTTGTACATTATTAAGAAAAAATTCATCAACGCAGATCCTTTCGTAATCGTAAGTATGATAATCGTCAATAAAATCATTAGCTAGATTACCCCAATCGAGATTAGACAGGTGCTCCGTAAGTCCAATATAATCCGCAGAACGAAAATCGGGGAATTTTACCGTATTATCCTTATTCTCACACTCCCAGGTAATATTAAATGTAACGGATTTGTGATTACTTGCATCAAGCTCTTCAGTGATCTCTAGATTATTTGTGAGGGTTTCTTTATTTGACAAGACTAGGTCGAGCAAATTATTACCTTTGGTATGCTCTGTTACATACTGTTTCACAAAACAGTCCTGAACTACTTCCATAAAGGTACTAGACTCCAGATTACCGGTTAAAGAAGTCCAGTCAATTTGACTAAAGTTAAAATCCCCTACCATCACTACGTTATTGTGTCTAGAAGCCCTAACAATTTCGTCCCAAAGAAGTTTCCCCATATCGTGATCCAAGCCTGATGGTCGGTATATTACACCTAGAATTAGTTTTTCTTGACCTTCTAGAAACTCTACCCACACAGATTCTGTTACTGATCCATCTATTTTTATACCTTTTTATATGCAACAATTTATATTTTCTCGTACATATAATGCAATTCCACCCTTTCCCGTTATAGCTATCTACATGGAACAACTTAAACCCTTGAATATGACACTCAGCAATCATATCCCGACTCTTTAAATTGTACCATGTTTCAGTTTTTGCAATGACATCAAAGTTTCCAGCACACCCTACCAACGTAATTCATTACTTTTATTTCTGGCGCTTCAACAGTTAGTATAAAAAATTAATGTTTTTTCTTCTGAACCTTTTTCCTATTCAGCTTTTCTTTTACACAGATCCTATTACTGTGTTACTCGGTGACTGTTATTATTAAGATTTATGATATCAAAGCCTAAATCAATACTTCGACACTCATTATTTTCCATTCCTAAACTCATACCTCTAACTAATCCTAGTTTAAAGCCCTAACAACATCTTCAACTGAGCTAGCGAGAAAACCCGCACCTGCCCTGGATAAGTGAACCCCATCCCTGGCACACATGTCATTATGTCATTTCTTCCATAGAAGTACTGCATTTTCCTTACAGTGTTTGTCCAGACAGCAATTTATGCCAATCGCTCTGGACAGCCATTCATTTCCAACACCCCTTCTTGGCAAAATGACACATATAACAGGGTTCCCTCTCTTCTTCCTAATAATGTCTATTACTGTCCTATACCTTCTAACTAAATCCTCGCTTCTACACTTGCCTACATCATTGCCTCCAGCATTGAGGCAGATAATAGGATTGATCTCATTACCATACATGATGTTGTCAAGCCGGCTAACAATAGCCTCCATCCCAGCTCTCGGGAAACATACCCTCTGTCTCCTACTCCTATCCTTGAAGCAGAAGGCCCTGTCCATGTACTTAACCTGACTGTCCTCAACAAGCACAGTATTCTTACCTTCCTTTTTGTTCTTCATTGTGACATTCCCAGTAGTTGACTCACATTCATCTGGTAGCACATAGAAAGGGTTTGAAGTTTCCACAGCAATCATTTGCTTCTTCATCGTTTCTACCTCTCCATTCATTCTCTTGATTTTCAACTTTGTTCCATGCTGTCCGGCAACTGCCCAGGTTCCTTTTTTGACCAGAGGGCTCACAACTACGAATCCTCTTGTTTTCCTACGTCAATTGCCGCATCTGGAGCTTAGCCACCCTTAGTTCCTCCTTAAGCTGATGGTAAAGTTGTTCCATGGAGGGCATCTTGGTTCAGTTCACAGAGAGTACACTAGACACGTCTTCACTGAGCAAGGTACAGGTCACCACTGAAGGTACAGGTCACCATTGAGCTAGAGGTCACCACTGTTATGTTCTTATTAAGAAACGCCTTGGTTAGTTGAGTGTTATTTTAAATTATATATTATGTAAATTAACAGTATTCTGTAAATCATTATGTAGACTGAACCTCTGTAAGACATTGTGTAGACTTGGTCCATCAAAATTGTGCTTCACGTGAGTAGATATAACTGATGTATGATGATTACAGACCTATTAAAATTCATAATACTTCTCTTACAATATAGTTAGTAACCTTTTCAGATACTTTTTATGTTTATATAATATTAGATATAATATTTGAATGGTAATTAATTCATGTATGCATTCATAAATCTATTTCTATATAGATACACAGAAAGTACCGGCAATTAATTTTGTCAGCCAGTCACCATCGTCATTACAAGCTGCGCTAATTCACTCATGAAAATAGCCTTTGCTCATCTGTTTATTACTTCTGAGTTTCCTGATAGTATTTCTGTCCAGGAACCTTTTTCCGCAGAAGACTATATAGGGATGAAAGGTGAAGACTGTTGATTAATAGAGAAATGGGTACATGAAGTCACAGATGGAAGATAAGACACTGTGATCTTAATAAGTGTTTCTGCAGCATAAAGGAGGGCAAGAAATGGAATGACCTCGACGACTTTGGAATGGAGCTTGGCATTATACATTATTTTAAGAATAGGTAAGACAGTGCCGACGAGGTTAAGAGAGAGAAACTGTAGCGGCTGATAAAAAGTAAGCAGAACTAAAAGTTCTTAGATTAGTGTTAGAAGTAGAGTTATTTTCCTTATCATCTACGATTACTTTTATCTCAGCCTACACAAATAACGACAGTGGGCACCGTCTAGTGCCAGTTGCCAACATGGACAACTAGCCATGCTGGGGCAGTCACAAGAGAGTAAGTGAAAGACGACAGGGGCAGGTGAGAGACTACATTGTAACTCCGAGTTTTCATCTAACAATCCTAGCTTAAGAGAGGGCGATTTCCCTTCATTGTTCACTTCTAGACTTGTACAGTGATGAACACTAATATTCACTGTCACATTACATAAAAACGAGATGACTTATCCACGAACTGGGTGTTCCACAAATCATGACGGTTAGATTTTGTTACCAATACTGTAGAATGTGTATTTATATGTATGATAATGGTACTGGCTTTCATGAAGAATCAACAGTTGTACTTCAGGACAGCCAGAGACATGGCTACACGCAGGAACACTGCCCAGTGTTGAAGCAGAGATATGTGTAATCCAGATGATCTGGGGATGGGATGGCTGGTTCTTGGATTGGATTCCGCTAATGACCAAATTGGATAATTAACTGATCAGTCATAAACACATACTCATCTATTCTACTCAAAGGGGCGACATGATAACAACGTATAAAATACTGAAAGAAATTGACAAGGTAGACAGGGCCAGAATTTTTCAGAGACGGAATACAAGAACAAGGAGACTCAGCCGTATGAGTAATGGGGATATTTGGGAGTATTTCTTCAGTCTTAGAGTTGTCAGGAAGTGAAAGAATCTGGAGCGTGAAATAGTGGAGGAAGGATCCATACATAGCTTAAAGATAAGGTACGACAAGTCTCTTGGAGCAAGTAAAGAGTGTACTTAGTAATAACTAGTGAAGAGGCGGGACTAAGAGATATGAATCGACCCCTACAGCCACAAGAAGGTGAGTACAAATAGGTGAGTTCACTCACACAAAGGGCCAAATGTCTACAGACAAGTGCTTTTTGCTAATGTTAACTAATATATGAGTTCACTGATCTGTACAGGGCAGTGCCTGCTGGCTTCAGCAGTAGCTAAAGATGTGTTAAAAATGAGTAGGTTCTGAAAAGGAGAGAGAAGGATGCAGGGGCCAAGTGCAAGTACTGATTTTAACAGGATTTACAGCAGATGCATGGTAGAAGAGGAACAACATAAAATTTAAATGACCTCTATAAATAGATGCTAGACAGAGTACGGGAAATAATGGTGGAAAGGAAGAAACTAGAGGAAAGACCCCTTTTGATCATAAGGAATGTGAAGCAGAAGCTAAAGGTAACTGTGGAAAAAGGAAAAAGAGTGACCATACTATAAAATGCAAGACACAAGCTAGGGAAGATAGAGAAAAAAGGACCTTTGTGTAACGTTCAAAGAGAAGATGGAGGTATAGGAGATACGAGGATCAATAAAGGAACCTTTCAAGGCACAGCTATAAAAGACAGATATTTGGAGTCCTCATCTATCAAACTATTCTACATCATTTTTCAGAATAGCTGTATGTTCACACTGGCCTCAACCATCTTCCAAAGTGTCATAGAGTAACCGAAACAAAATATGGCAAAATATGACCTCCTACTGTGCTCTGCTGAATGCACCACTTCTTCATTGTTTACATAGTTCTAGCTGCCCAGACATCTTTTGTTCCGAGTAGGGAAATTACATCTAACAAAACGGATCCTAAATGGATGAACAATAGGTTAAAACATCTCATTAATCAAAGGAGAAGCATATATAGGCGTATCAAAAGAGGGGATGGACAGTTAAGAAAACAATATAGTCAGTTAAAGACAGAAATAAAAAAAGGAATAAGAAAAGCTAAAAGGGATTATGAGGCTAAGGTCTCAAAGGACTCGAAGACTAACCCAAAAGGGCTCTTTCAGGTATACAAAAGTAAGATTAGGGACAAGTTAGGCCCACTTAAGAGTAACTCCGGGCAGATTAATGAAAGTGATAAGGATATGTGAGAAATTTTCAATACTTACTTCCTCTCAGTTTTTACCCAGGAAGATTCTAGCGAAATTCCAGAAATAATAAATTATGTAGAACAGGACGATAATAAACTATGCACAATTGGAGTAACTAGTGACATGGTCCTCAGATAAATGGAGAAATTAAAACCTAACAAATCCCCAGGCCCTGATGAATTGTTTGCAAGAGTTTTAAATGAATGTACAGAGGAACTTAGCAAACCTTTGGCTAATCTTTGCAACATATCACTACAAACTGGCATAGTGCCAGATAAGTGGAAAATGGCAAATGTAATACCAATTTACAAGGCAGGTGACAAGTACTTAGCTTCGAACTATAGACCAATAAACCTTACCTCCATAATGGAAAAATTTATGGTATCCATAATTGCCGAGGCAATTCACAGCCATCTTGAAAAACATAAATTGAATAATGAATCTCAACACGACTTTACAAAGGGGCGTTCCTGTCTTACAAATTTACTAACTTTTTTCATTAAGGTATTTGAGGAGGTAGATCATGGTACTGAATATGATATTGTGAATATGGACTTCAGTAAGGCTTTCGATAGACTTCCACATCAGAGGTTATTAAGGAAACTTAAGGCACACGGAATAGGAGGAATATTTTTTTCCTGGGTAGAGGCATGGTTGACAAATAGGCAGCAGAGAGTTTGCATAAATGGGGATCAATCAGAATAGGGGCACGTCACAAGCGGTGTTCCACAGGGGTAAGTGTTGGGCCCCTTGTTGTTCACAATTTACATAAACGACATCTGCCGATGACACCAAAATAGGCCGTCCAATTCATTCTAGTGAGGACATTAGAGCACTCCAGGATGATTTGAATAGACTGATGCAATGGTCGGAGAAGTGGCAGATGCAGTTTAATATAGACAAATGCAAAGTTCTAAATGTTGGAAAGAATAATAACCATGCCACATATAACTAAAAAATCTAGATCTTAATATTACTGATTGCGAAAAGGATTTAGGAGATCTGGTTAGCAGCAACCTGAAACCAAAACAAAGTGCATAAGTGTTCGCAATAAAGCCAACAGAATCCTTGGCTTCATATCAAGAAGCATAAATAATAGAAATCCTCAGGTTGTTCTTCAATTCTACATATCATTGGTTATTCCTCATTTAGATTATGCTTCACAGTTCTGGTGACCGCATTACAAAATGGATATAAATGCACTGGAAAACGTACAGAAGAGGATGACAAAGTTGATCCCATGTATCAGAAATCTTCCCTATGAGGATAGGCTGAGTTCCCTGAATCTACACTCTCTAGAAAGGCGTCCCCTCAAGGAAGGTTCCTTGATGTTGGTGAGGGGCTCTTGATTTAGGGAATTGGATCTGTGCTCCAGTTCCCCGAATTAAGCCTGAATGCCTTCCACATCCCCCCCCCCAGGCGCTGTATAATCCTCCGGGTTTAGCGCTTCCCCCTTGATTATAATAATAATAATAATGACTTAACTTTCCTATGGTGTAGAAATATACCTAGTTGGATGAATCTTATTGTGGCTAGCTGGTCTAGTGGCTAGCGCGACGGGCTGGAGTTTTGAGACTCTATGACCGCGGGTTCAATCCCGGCCGGGGGTATGGTTTAATAATAATAATCTAGAAAGGCGTAGAATTAGGGGGAATATGATTGAGGTATATAAATGGAAAACAGGAATAAATAAAGGGGATGTAAATAGAATGCTAAAATATCTAGCCTAGACTGGACTCACAGCAATGATTTTACTCTATAAAAATTCAGATTCAGGAAGGATATAGGAAAGCATTGGTTTGGTAATAGAGTTAATAGAGTTATGGATGAGTGGAACAAACTCCCGAGTACCGTCTTAGAAGCTAGGACGTTACGTAGTTTCAAAAATAGGTTAGATAAATACATGAGTGGGTGTGGGTGGGTGTGAGTTGAACCTGACTAGCTGGTGCTACTAGGTCAGAAGCCGTGCTCCTTTTGTTAATTGGAGGTGACCTGATTGGGGGAGCCATTGGTCTAAGCCGGGGGTTGACATGGACCTGCACCGCATGGGCCAGTAGGCCTGCTACAGTGTTCCTCATTTCTTAAATGCGGTGATTACAATCACTGTCTTCCAGATTTCTGGCAATTGTTCCGTATCCATTGCCTTATACATTTTAGTTTGTGGCTCTGAAAGTGCTTCTATTCTCTCTCTCTCTCTCTCTCTCTCTCTCTCTCTCTCTCTCTCTCTCTATCCATGGTAACAATTTGTCAGGTGGTATTTCCTCGATAAATCCTGCTCAATCAAAAGTTTTACCACCTTTACTCGTATTGTGAGTATTGTGTCCAGTATCTGTTGGTGTATTCTTTCTCTTTAACTCTGTATTGTTACCTTTGTTTCTACTGGGAACACCACTGCAAGCCGTTTGTTTAATTTTTCACAGATTCCCTTGCCGTTTCTCGTGGTCTTTTCTCTTTTCACCTATAGTTGTATCTTTTGCTGTGACTGTGAAACAGTTCCGGTTTAGACTTGAGTTTTGCTGCTGTACCATTCTTATTACTCAGCTTTTCCTCTTACCCTTACATGTTCGTTTCTGGCTCTTGTTCACTTCTGTTTCCTCACGCCCTTATCATTCAACAAATTTTTCTTCCTCCTTGTGTTCTATTATTTTTCCTGAATCTTTGCTCTTCACCTTCTGGTAAGATGTTCTTGTTCCCTTTCCTATTGTTCTGTAGACGAGAATTTTCACATTTCTGTACAGTTTCCTCTTCTGTAAGGAAGTTTCTTCTGTCCTTCCTCTTATTCTTATCATAATGTCTGCTTCCCTAATTTATTCGAAACTCGTTACTGTATGATCACAAGCGCCAAGAGGCCTCTCGTATTCTAGTCCACCTTTATCTGTTGTACTGACGATAAATAATAAATATTAGACTCTCTCTCTCTCTCTCTCTCTCTCTCTCTCTCTCTCTCTCTCTCTCTCTCTCTCTCTCTCTCTCTCTCTCTCTCTCTCTCTCTCTCGTTCTTAATATTCTAACACATACAGCTTTTTGCACCACCTCTGTCATTTTAACCCTCCATGTTACTACTCATCTATATGGATTTCCATACTTACAGTCCATGTCTGATAAGTTGTTTTGTGTTTGTCCAATGGGCTCTTTTTGTTGCTTCTTCATATTTTTATTTGGACTTGTACTGTTTGGTTTGTGTTTGTATGCATATACATGCTTATATGTACACGCTTATGTATGGAAGGAGGGGCCAGGTCTCAGTTCCTGACTTCGCTTCTCCACTGTCTGCTGTTGCATTTCCAATTTCTCATAACTGTGTGAGCCCTGTCTTATATTTTCCTAAAACTAAGTAACGATCCAGCCTCTTATACTCTGCTGTCTAGGTCATCCCACTTTCTGACTGATCTAAGTTAAGTAAAAGATATCTTAACATTCCTGTGACTATCTGTTTTTAACGTCTAACTGTTCCCTTCAGTTTCGAACACTATCAACTCGTCTCAATATTTTGCATGTAGTTACATCATCTCTGACCCATGTGTCTTCTAATGTCATCAGGTTTAGTTACTCTAGCTTCTTGTCACAGTTCATGCTTCTAACTTTAGAGCCAATCTTGTTACAAACTTTTGTATTTTTCCCGGCATTTTGACATGTGTGGCCCGGTGGCCTGGTGGCTAAAGCTCCCGCTTCACACACGGAGGGCTCGGGTTCGATTCCCGGCGGGAATCGAAGGACATTCAGTAGATGTATGCCTCAGGCGATTTACTTGGAACTAAGGTCGACTCCGGTATCCTGCTCTTTAAAAGAGGTTTACAGCCATTATTCCCAAGTTAGTACTTCTCGCCGAATTACATGATTTTGTATCTGTGTGGGTTCATTTCTAACAGTCACCATTCCGACCAATTCTGCAGCTTCTTCCGTTGTCAGCACATGTTAGTTTTGTCCTCAGTACCGTGAATGTGTATGTGTGTGTGTGTGTATATTCACCTACTTGTGGTTGAGGGGGTCGATTCAGAGCTAGTGGCCCCGCCTCTTTAACTGGCTGCTACCCAGTCACTCTTCCCGTTCCATAAGCTTTATCATACCTGTTCTTAAAGCTATGTATGGATCCTGCCCCTACTACATCCCTACCCAGGCTATTACACTTCCTGACAATCTGTGACTGAAGAAATACTTCCTAACATCCCTGTGGTTCATCTGAGTCTTCAACTTCCAACTGTGACCCCTTGTTGCTGTGTACCATCTCTGCAACATCCTGTCTCTGTCCACCTTGTCTATACCTCTCAGTTTTTATATGCCGTTATCATATCCCCCAACTCTCCTGTCTTCCAGTATCGTCAGGTCGATTTCCCTTAACCTCTCCTGGTAGGACATACCCCTTAGCTCTGGGACTAGTCTTGTTGCAAACCTTTGCACTTTCTCTAGTTTCCTTACATGCTTGTCTAGGTGAAGGTTCCAAACTGGCGCTGCATATTCCAATATGGGTCTAACGTACACAGTGTACAGGGTCCTGAATGACTCCTTATTTAGATGTCGGAATGCTGTTCTGAGGTTTGCCAGGCGCTCGTGTGCTGCAGCAGTTATTCGGTTGATGTGTGCCTCAGGAGATGTGCCTGACGTTATACTCACACCAACATCCTTTTCCTTGAGCGAGGTTTGTAGTCTCTGGCCCCCTAGACTGTACTCTGTCTGCGGTCTTCTTTGCCCTTCCCCAATCTTCATGACTTTGCACTTGGTGAGATTGAACTCCAGGAGCCAATCGCTGGACCAGGTCTGCAGCCTGTCCAGATCCCTTTGTAGTTCTGCCAGGTCTTCGATCGAATGAATTCTTCTCATCAACTTCACGTCATCTGCAAACAGGGACACTTCGGAGTCTATTCCTTCCGTCATGTTGTTCACAAATGCCAGAAACAGCACTGGTCCTAGGACTGACCCCTGGGGGATCCCGCTGGTCACAGGCGCCCACTCTAACACCTAGCCACGTACCATGACTCGCTGCTGTCTTCCTGACAAGTATTCCCTGATCCATTGTAGTGCCTTCCCTGTTATCCCTGCTTGGTCCTTCAGTTTTTGCACTAATCTCTTGTGTGGAACTGTGTCAAACGCCTTCTTGCAGCCCAAGAAAATGCAATCCACCCACCCCTCTCTCTCTTGTCTTACTGCTGTCACCATGTCATAGAATTCCAGTAGGTTTGTGACACAGGATTTCCCGTCCCTGAAACCATGTTGGCTGCTGTTGTTGAGATCATTCCTTTCTAGGTGTTCCACCACTCTTCTCCTGATAATCGTCTCCATGACTTTGCATACTATACATGTCAGTGACACTGGTCTGTAGTTTAGTGTTTCATGTCTGTCTCCTTTTTTAAAGATTGGGTCTACATTTGCTGTCTTCCATGCCTAAGGCAATCTCCCTGTTTCGATAGATGTACTGAATATTGTTGTTAGGGATACACATAGCACCTCTGCTCCCTCTCTCAGGACCCATGGAGAGATGTTATCCAGCCCCATTACCTTTGAGGCATCTAGCTCACTCAGAAGCCTCTTCACTTCTTTCTTGGTTGCGTGTACTGTGTCCAGCACCTGGTGATGTACCCCACCTCTCCGCCTTTCTGGAGCCCCTTCTGTCTCCTCTATGAACATTTCTTTGAATCTCTTGTTGAGTTCCTCACATACTTCACGGTCATTTCTTGTTGTCTCTCCTTCTTCCTTCCTTAGCCTGATTACCTGGTCCTTGACTGTTGTTTTCCCCCTGATGTGGCTGTATAACAGCTTTGGGTCAGATTTGGATTTCGCTGCTATGTCATTTTCATATTGTTGTTGGGCCTCCCTTCTTATCTGTGCATATTCATTTCCGACTCTACGACTGCTCTCCTTATTCTCCTGGGTCCTTTGCCTTCTATACTTCTTCCATTCCCTAGCACACTTGGTTTTTGCCTGCCTGCACCTTAGGGTTAACCATGGGCTCATCCTGGCTTTTTCATTATTCCTGTTACCCTTGGGTACAAACCTCTCCTCAGCCTCCTTGCACATTGTTGCTACAAATTCAATCATTTCATTAACTGGCTTCCCTGCCAGTTCTCTGTCCCACTGAACCCCGTTCAGGAAGTTCCTCATTCCCGTGTAGTCCCCTTTCTTGAAGTTTGGCTTCATTTGCCCAGGCCTTCCTGCTTCCCACTCTACTTGTAGCTCTACTGTGTATTCAAAGCTTAAAACCACATGATCCCTGGAACCAAGGGGCCTTTCGCATATGATGTCCTCAATATCTGCACTACTCAAGGTGAATACAAGGTCAAGTCTTGCTGGTTCACCATCTCCTCTCTCTCTTGTAGTGTCCATTATGTGTTGGTACATGAAGTTTTCCAGTACCACCTCCATCATCTTAGCTCTCCATGTATCTTGGCCCCCATGTGGCTCCAAGTTCTCCCAATTGATTTCCTTGTGGTTAAAGTCACTCATGATCAGGAGTTTTGCCCTGCATGCATGAGCTCTTCTGGCCACTGCAGCCAGTGTGTCAACCATCGCTCTATTGCTCTCAGTATATTCTTCCCTTGGCCTCCTGCTGTTCTATGGTGGGTTATACATCACTGCAATTACCACTTTGGGACCTCCAGAGTGAAGTGTTCCCACTATGTAATCGCTTGCTTCTCCGCTGTCTCCTCTCTCCAGCTCATCAAAATTCCATCGATTTTTGATCAGCAGTGCCCCACCTCCACCCCCCCCTGTTCCCTCTGTCTTTCCTCAGGATTTGGTATCCTGTTGGAAAGATGGCATCTGTTATCATACCTGTTAGCTTGGTTTCTGTGAGAGCTATGATGTCTGGTGATGCCTCTTTGACTCTTTCGTGCCACTCTTCCCACTTATTTGTTATTCCATCAGCATTTGTGTACCATACCTTCAGTTTCCTCTCCAACACTGTGGTTTGGGGGGGCCTGTGAGGGTGGGAGACCTTGGAGCATACTGTAAGATTCTATAGCTGGATATTGGATGGAAGCTGTGAGTATGGATTGTAGTTTGTGTTGGGATGGTGTGATAGGTTGTGGGGTTCTAAGGATGGTTCTGTGTGTGCTTGCCCTTGCTGCTCTGTCCTGATCTGATTGACCTCTGCTGGTTCCATCCTTGTCTCCCTTTCTAGCTCCTATCGCTTTTTTGTCCTCTCCCTCAGCTGCTGTTGTTCTGTTTGTGTTCTGTCTCTGTCTAGGAACACCCTCTTGTACTCTGCCAAGTACTTCAACCATGGTTTCTCTTGGAGGATCCTCTTCTGCACTGTTTCTGTTATGAGAAACATCTTGATCAGTGATTTTCTCCCCTTCAAGTACCCCCCTATTCTCTGAAAATTTACAATCTCGTCCACGTCTTCTTCACCTATTTCTGTGATGATTTTCTCAATCTCCTTTCTTTCTGTCTGCTGTCTTTCAGTGTGTGTCCTTTCCTCTCTCTCCTGAAGCCCATGGATAAACACTGATTTTGCCCTTTTGTCCTCCCATTGCCTCTCCCTCTGTGATTCTGGTTCCTGTCTGTACATGATCATTTTCTTCCTTGTTGTTTCCAGTGGCTCTTGGTAGCATGGTTGTGCCTCTGCATTTGATATATCACCCTCTTCATCTGCACCCAGCTGCTCTCCCCTTTCACTCCTTGGCCCTTCTTGGCAGGTTGATATGACCTTAGCATAATTCATATCTCCTTCCTTCCTGTTCAGCCTCTCAGCTTCGTATCCTGTGTCTTCTCTGGTCAATGCCACTGTAACTCACTTCACCCTGTTTACCTCATCTTCTAGGACCCTTATCCTGGCTACTGCAATTTCGACTTGTGCCTCCTAAATCTTCTTCTTCTCCAACCTCTTTTCCAATTTCACAGAAAGCTGTCTCCACTTTTTCAGAAAGCTCTCCTAATTTTCTCTCCCACTCTTGTTCCATCCTTTTCCACTGCTCCTCCATCCACTCCTCCCTACCAGAACCATTCTCATCTGATCCCTGGTTCCTTCCACTCCCAACCATTTTATTTTGTTTCCTTCTTTTTTTCCCTTTTCTTCCCTTTCATTTTTATTTTTTTATTTATTTTTTTTTAAATAAAAGAGTGAGAGAGAGAGAGAGAGAGAGAGAGAGAGAGAGAGAGAGAGAGAGAGAGAGAGAGAGAGAGAGAGAGAGAGAGAGAGAGAGAGAGAGAGAGAGAGAGAGAGAGAGAGAGAGAGAGAGAGAGAGAGAGAGAGAGAGAGAGAGAGAGAGAGATGAGAGAGAGAGAGAGGAGAGAGAGAGAGAGAGGAGAGAGAGAGATGAGAGAGAGACGAGAGAGAGAGAGAGAAAGAAAGAAATGCCAGCTGCTCTAAGCTACATCAATCACCAGCTGAGAGCTATATCAGCTTGGGGAAATAGATGGCAAGTAACATTTGCACCTGAGAAAACGCAAATGATGATCGTCTCTAGGCACCATGATGGTAATGCTGGTGCAGTAGTAAGGATGAATGGGAGGATGTTGGCACCTGGAGAAGAAGTTGATATCCTTGGGGTGAAATTTGACTTCAAACTAACCATGAAGAACCATGTTGTAAATCTTGCAAACAAGGCAGCCAGGAAGCTTACAGCACTTCGCCGTATCTCCCATCTGCTTGACAGCAGGGGTTGCAAGATCCTGTACGAGGCACAAGTAAGCTCACACCTTGAGTATGTTCCACTCTCTTGGTTTGCCTGCCCCCCCCTCTCATCTGCGACTGCTTGACAGAGTAGAGAACAGAGCAAGACGTCTCATCTCTCGCCTGGACCCATCCTGGATAGATCTGTCATTTCAGCAGAGCCTTCAACATAGGAGGGATGTGGGTGGCCTTACTGTTATGTACAAGGCCAATATTGTCAAAATACCACACTTGGATCCACTTCGAGGACAGCGTGAAACAAGCTTTTATGCCACAAGACGGGCAGAAAGCAGCAACTTCACTCTGGCTGTACCCTTCTCCAGAACATCACTCCATCTGAGATCATACATACCCAGGATGACTAGAGTATGGAACACATTCGTACAGCATAATGATGTCAACGAGATAAAGTCAGTTGATCAAATGAAAATGCTGGCCCACAGATGGCTCCAACTTCATCCTGTTTCCTACTTGTATGTCTCATAACAATAAAAATGCTTTCAAATGAGCTGATGTAGGTAACAGCTCTTAGCTTGCCAATAAAGTTAGGAATCCTTAACCTGTAAATAGCTGTCAATAAAGCTAGGGATCCTTAACCTTGTCAAACCCTGTGTAAAAAAAAAAAAAAAAAAAAGAGAAAGAGAGATAGAGATAGAGAGAGAGAGAGAGAGAGAGAGAGAGAGAGAGAGAGAGAGAGAGAGAGAGAGAGAGAGAGAGAGAGAGAGAGAGAGAGAGAGAGAGAGAGAGAGAGAGAGAGAGAGAGAGAGAGAGTGGGAGAGAGAGAGAGAGAGAGAGAGAGAGAGAGAGAGAGAGAGAGAGAAGATTGGGAGAGAGAGGGGGGGCAAAGAGAGAGGAGAGAGAGGGGCAAAGAGAGGGGAGAGAGAGGGGGAGAGACAGGGGGGAAGGGAAGAGAGGGGGGAGATGGAAGAGAGAGAGGAGAGGGGGAGAGAGAGAGAGATGGGAAATGGGAGAGGGGAGAGATAATGAGAGGGGGAGAGATGTTAGAGGGGACAGATGGGAGAGAGGAGAGATGGGAGAGGGGAGAGAGAGAGAGATAGGTAGAGAGAGAGATAGCTGTTGTTGAAACATTTTTGGACGACAGGACTCCAGAAAATTTTGCAAGAATTTGCTGGCTACACCTCATGGATGAGAAGAGACAGGCAAGGGCACGGAGGAGGTGTTGCTTTGTGCTTCTCTAAAAGTGTTCATACCCAGCACATTGATGTTGCCATCCCTACTCATCTTGAAATGATGTTCTTCAAGCTTTGCATAAACACTAGTACCTCTGTACTAGCATATGCAATGTACAGACTTCAGTGGGAACATGCAGACCCCATCTACTTCCTAGTGGAAAATATGGACTCCCTTCTGCTACAACACAACTGTCAACATATCATAATTGTTGGTGACCTCAACCAACACCTTATACAGAGGGACTTTGATGACCTTCTTGCAGTATTTGACATGAGAAAGTTTGTTGATTTCCCTACTCACATCTCTGGCTCCTCCCTTGACCCAGTAGTGAGTGATCTGGCAGAAGGCATAGTCACTTGTCAACCCTTCGGCTATGTTGGATCATCTGACCATAAGGCTGCTTTTACTACACTTAAGATCCCAACAGAACGAGGTGAGGAGTCCACATGCACAACCTGGCTATGGGAAAGAGGTAATTACATGGAGGTTACCTGGAGGTTATTCCGGGGATCAACGCCCTGATGGATGAGGGCCTGATCAACTAGGCCGTTACTGCTGGCCGCATGCAGTCCAACGTACAAGCCACAGCCCGGCTGATCCGGCACTGACTTTAGGTATCTGTCCAGCTCTCTCTTGAAGGCAGCCAGGGGTTTATTGGCAATTCCCCTAATGCTTGATGGGAGGCTGTTGAACAGTCTTGGGCCCCAGACACTTATGGTGTTTTCCCTTAGTGTACCAATGGCGCCCCTACTTTTAATTGGGGGCATTTTGCATCGCCTGCTCAGTCTTTTACTTTCGTAGGGAGTGATTTCTGTGTGCAGATTTGGGACCATTCCTTCCAGGATTTTCCAAGAGTAGATCATGATGTATCTCTCCCTCCTGCATTCCAACGAATACAAGTCAAGTGCTTCCAAGCATTCCCAGTAGTTAAGGTGCTTGACAGAACTTATATGTGCAGTAAAGGATCTCTGTACACTCTCTAGATCTGCGATTTCACCTGCTTTGAATGGAGATGTTAATGTACAGCAGTATTCCAGCCCTTTGCTCTGAGCTCGCCACCACCGATTGGAATGCTCTTCTCCAAGGGGATGTTGACAACCAAGTGAAAGCCTTCACTGGACACATCCTTAATCTACAACAAGAACACGTTCCTCACCGGCAATATGTGATGAAACCTACAGATCAGCCTTGGTTTGGCTTTTGTTGTAGAGAGGCTGCTACTGCTAAGTACAAAGCATGGCGAAGGTATAAGAGACATCCTACCACCTATAACAGGAACTTGCACAGGCAAGCCTGTAGGTGATGTTCAAAAGTGGGCCATTGCTAAATGATAGGTGGATACAAAAAGAAAGCTAGCATCAGGTAGGGTAGGCTCCAAAACCTGGTGGTCCCTGGTCAAGGACAGACAAGGTTATCTGCCTGATGAACTCATTCCACCTCTAAATCGACAGGATGGGACCACCTCTACAAGTAGTCAAGAGAAGGCGGACCTCTGCCGAACACTGCTTCCAAAATGCAAGTTCCTGATCCAGCAAGGGACCCTCCTTGGCTAGCTGCAAGAACTGTGTCAAAACTGTCAGTGGTGACAATCAGGCAGGTGGAGGTGCATTTCCTTTTTAAATCGCTTGACCAAGAAAAGGCTGTGGGTCCAGACAAGTTGAGCCCAAGATTGCTGAGAAGATGTGCAGACCAGCTAGCAGCACCTCTAACTCGCATCTTTCAGCACTGCCTAGTACAGTGTAAATGGCCCTCTCTGTGGAAAGATGCAAATGTAGACCCTGTTCACAAAAAGAAGAGCAGAGCAGAAATCAGCAACTACAGACCAGTGTCACTCCTGTCAATCACTGGTAAGATCCTTGAGACAATAATCTCAAGACTACTACTTTGTGATCGTCAATATGGCTTCAGGAAAGGTTACTCTGCTGCTGATCTGTTGTTAAACCTCTCCACTAAGTGGCACCAATCACTGGATGAATCCAAAGTCAGCTGTGTGGTAACACTGAACATTGCTGGTGCTTTCGACCTGGTGTGACACCAGAGCCTCTTAGTAAAACTTCAAGCATTGCGAATTGCAGGCTCTACACTATGTCTCCGCAGTGATTACCTTCATGGTAGATCTCTAAGGGTAGTTCTCAATGGAACATAATCAGCAAGACATCCTATTGGGGCAAGTGTTCCACAAGGAAGCGTGCTGGGACATTCACTTATCCAAGAGAAGAAATGCCAGCTGCTCTAAGCTACATCAATCACCAGCTAAGAGCTATACCAGCTTGGGGAAATAGATGGCAAGTAACATTTGCACCTGAGAAAATGCAAATGATGATGGTCTCTAGGGACCATGATGGTAATGCTGGTGCAGTAGTAAGGATGAATGGGATATCACCTGAAGAAGAAGTTGATATCCTTAAGGTGAAATTTGACTCCAAACTAACCATGAAGAACCATGTTGTAAATCTTGCAAACAAGGCAGCCAGGAAGCTTACAGCACTTCGCCGTATCTCGCATCTGCTTGACAGTAGGTGTTGCAAGATTCTGTACGAGGCACAAGTACGCTCACACCTTGAGTATGATCCACTTTATTGGTTTGCCTGCCCCCCCCCTCTCATCTGCGACTGTTTGACAGAGTAGAGAACAGAGCAAGACGTCTCATCTATCACCTGGACCCATCCTGGATAAATCTATCATTTCAGCAGAGCCTTCAACACAGGAGGGATGTGGGTGGCCTCACTGTTATGTACAAGGCCAATATTGTCAAAGTACCACACTTGGATCCACTTCGAGGACAGCGTGAAACAAGCTTTTATGCCACAAAACCGGTAGAAAGCAGCAACTTAACTCTGGCTGTACCCTTCTCCAGAACATCACTCTATCTGAGATCCTATATACCCAGGATGACTCGAGTATGGAACACATTCGTACAGCATAATGATGTCAGTGAGATAAAGTCAGTTGATCAAATTAAAATGCTGGCCTACAGATTCCTCCATCTTCATCCTGTTCCCTACTTGTATGTCTCATAACAATGAAAATGCTTTCAAATGAGCTGATATAGGTAACAGCTCTTAGCTTGTCAATAAAGTTAGGAATTCTTAACCTGTAAATAGCTTGTCAATAAAGCTTGGGATCCTTAACCTAACCTTGTCAAACCATGTGTAAAAAAAAAAAATATGTAGAGAGAGATAGGTAGAGAGACAGAGATAGGTAGAGAGAGAGATAGGTACAGAGAGAGAGTTAGGTAGAGAGATGGGTAGTGAGAGAGATAGGTAGAGAGAAAGATAGGTAGAGAGAAAGAGAGAGAGAGAGAGAGAGAGAGAGAGGCGGGGGATTGTGGAGTGTTAGAGGGAGAGAGGAAGGGAGGGTGGGTTATCAGGTCAGTTTACAGGAGGGTGTGAAATCCTGTGTGTGTGTGTGTGTGTGTGTGTGTGTGTGTGTACTCGCCTATTTGCCTATTTGTGGTTACAGGGGTCGAGACATAGCTCCTGGCCCCGCCTCTTCACTGATTGCTACTAGGTCCTCTCTCTCCCTGCTCCATGAGCTTTATCATACCTCGCCTTAAAACTATGTATGGTTCCCGCCTCCACTACTTCAATTTCTAGGCTATTCCACGGCTTGACTACTCTATGACTGAAGAAATACTTCCTAACATCCCTTTGATTCATCTGAGTCTTCAACTTCCAATTGTGACCTCTTGTGTCTGTGTCCCATCTCTGGAACATCCCGTCTTTGTCCACCTCGTCTATTCCGCGCATTATTTTATATGTCGTTATCATGTCTCCCCTGACCCTCCTGGCCTCCAGTGTCGTCAGGCCGATTTCCCTCAACCTTTCTTCGTAGGACAATCCCCGTAGCTCTAGATTGTTAGGTAAGACACATATGCAACAGTTAGGTATTTTTATTTTGAAACGTTTCGCCTACACAGTAGGCTTCTTCAGTCGAGTACAGAAAAGTTGATAGAAGCAGAAGATACTTGAAGACGATGTAATCAGTCCATCACCCTTAAAGTTTTGAGGTGGTCAGTCCCTCAGTCTGGAGAAGAGCATTGTTCCGTTGTCTGAAACAATATGAAGTTGAAGTGACAGAATCGGGCCTTATATAGTCCCAGGAGGTGAGACGTAGGTTGATTTGGGAGGGCAGGTCCTTCTCAAACCCAGCCGTTCTCACTAGTAGAGGTTGTCGAAGTAGATGGTCTGTACCAAGATACCCTTGTGTTGCAGTGTCTGACAGAATGAACATTAAAATGGTATAAAATACCGACAGATTGTTAGGTAAGACACATATGCAACAGTTAGGTATCTTTATTTTGAAACGTTTCGCCTACACAGTAGGCTTCTTCAGTCGAGTACAGAAAAGTTGATAGAAGCAGAAGATACTTGAAGACGATGTAATCAGTCCATCACCCTTAAAGTTTTGAGGTGGTCAGTCCCTCAGTCTGGAGAAGAGCATTGTTCCGTTGTCTGAAACAATATGAAGTTGAAGTGACAGAATCGGGCCTTATATAGTCCCAGGAGGTGAGACGTAGGTTGATTTGGGAGGGCAGGTCCTTCTCAAACCCAGCCGTTCTCACTAGTAGAGGTTGTCGAAGTAGATGGTCTGTACCAAGATACCCTTGTGTTGCAGTGTCTGACAGAATGAACATTAAAATGGTATAAAATACCGACAGATTGTTAGGTAAGACACATATGCAACAGTTAGGTATCTTTATTTTGAAACGTTTCGCCTACACAGTAGGCTTCTTCAGTCGAGTACAGAAAAGTTGATAGAAGCAGAAGATACTTGAAGACGATGTAATCAGTCCATCACCCTTAAAGTTTTGAGGTGGTCAGTCCCTCAGTCTGGAGAAGAGCATTGTTCCGTTGTCTGAAACAATATGAAGTTGAAGTGACAGAATCGGGCCTTATATAGTCCCAGGAGGTGAGACGTAGGTTGATTTGGGAGGGCAGGTCCTTCTCAAACCCAGCCGTTCTCACTAGTAGAGGTTGTCGAAGTAGATGGTCTGTACCAAGATACCCTTGTGTTGCAGTGTCTGACAGAATGAACATTAAAATGGTATAAAATACCGACAGATTGTTAGGTAAGACACATATGCAACAGTTAGGTATCTTTATTTTGAAACGTTTCGCCTACACAGTAGGCTTCTTCAGTCGTACAGAAAATTGATAGAAGCTACTTGAAGACATGTACCTCCATACTAGTGAGAACGTCAGTCTCAGTCTGAGAAGAGCACCGTGTCTGAAACAATATGAAATCAACCTACGTCTCACCTCCTGGGACTATATAAGGCCCGATTCTGTCACTTCAACTTCATATTGTTTCAGACAACGGAACAATGCTCTTCTCCAGACTGAGGGACTGACCACCTCAAAACTTTAAGGGTGATGGACTGATTACATCGTCTTCAAGTATCTTCTGCTTCTATCAACTTTTCTGTACTCGACTGAAGAAGCCTACTGTGTAGGCGAAACGTTTCAAAATAAAGATACCTAACTGTTGCATATGTGTCTTACCTAACAATCTGTCGGTATTTTATACCATTTTAATGTTCATTCTGTCAGACACTGCAACACAAGGGTATCTTGGTACAGACCATCTACTTCGACAACCTCTACTAGTGAGAACGGCTGGGTTTGAGAAGGACCTGCCCTCCCAAATCAACCTACGTCTCACCTCCTGGGACTATATAAGGCCCGATTCTGTCACTTCAACTTCATATTGTTTCAGACAACGGAACAATGCTCTTCTCCAGACTGAGGGACTGACCACCTCAAAACTTTAAGGGTGATGGACTGATTACATCGTCTTCAAGTATCTTCTGCTTCTATCAACTTTTCTGTACTCGACTGAAGAAGCCTACTGTGTAGGCGAAACGTTTCAAAATAAAGATACCTAACTGTTGCATATGTGTCTTACCTAACAATCTGTCGGTATTTTATACCATTTTAATGTTCATTCTGTCAGACACTGCAACACAAGGGTATCTTGGTACAGACCATCTACTTCGACAACCTCTACTAGTGAGAACGGCTGGGTTTGAGAAGGACCTGCCCTCCCAAATCAACCTACGTCTCACCTCCTGGGACTATATAAGGCCCGATTCTGTCACTTCAACTTCATATTGTTTCAGACAACGGAACAATGCTCTTCTCCAGACTGAGGGACTGACCACCTCAAAACTTTAAGGGTGATGGACTGATTACATCGTCTTCAAGTATCTTCTGCTTCTATCAACTTTTCTGTACTCGACTGAAGAAGCCTACTGTGTAGGCGAAACGTTTCAAAATAAAGATACCTAACTGTTGCATATGTGTCTTACCTAACAATCTGTCGGTATTTTATACCATTTTAATGTTCATTCTGTCAGACACTGCAACACAAGGGTATCTTGGTACAGACCATCTACTTCGACAACCTCTACTAGTGAGAACGGCTGGGTTTGAGAAGGACCTGCCCTCCCAAATCAACCTACGTCTCACCTCCTGGGACTATATAAGGCCCGATTCTGTCACTTCAACTTCATATTGTTTCAGACAACGGAACAATGCTCTTCTCCAGACTGAGGGACTGACCACCTCAAAACTTTAAGGGTGATGGACTGATTACATCGTCTTCAAGTATCTTCTGCTTCTATCAACTTTTCTGTACTCGACTGAAGAAGCCTACTGTGTAGGCGAAACGTTTCAAAATAAAGATACCTAACTGTTGCATATGTGTCTTACCTAACAATCTGTCGGTATTTTATACCATTTTAATGTTCATTCTGTCAGACACTGCAACACAAGGGTATCTTGGTACAGACCATCTACTTCGACAACCTCTACTAGTGAGAACGGCTGGGTTTGAGAAGGACCTGCCCTCCCAAATCAACCTACGTCTCACCTCCTGGGACTATATAAGGCCCGATTCTGTCACTTCAACTTCATATTGTTTCAGACAACGGAACAATGCTCTTCTCCAGACTGAGGGACTGACCACCTCAAAACTTTAAGGGTGATGGACTGATTACATCGTCTTCAAGTATCTTCTGCTTCTATCAACTTTTCTGTACTCGACTGAAGAAGCCTACTGTGTAGGCGAAACGTTTCAAAATAAAGATACCTAACTGTTGCATATGTGTCTTACCTAACAATCTGTCGGTATTTTATACCATTTTAATGTTCATTCTGTCAGACACTGCAACACAAGGGTATCTTGGTACAGACCATCTACTTCGACAACCTCTACTAGTGAGAACGGCTGGGTTTGAGAAGGACCTGCCCTCCCAAATCAACCTACGTCTCACCTCCTGGGACTATATAAGGCCCGATTCTGTCACTTCAACTTCATATTGTTTCAGACAACGGAACAATGCTCTTCTCCAGACTGAGGGACTGACCACCTCAAAACTTTAAGGGTGATGGACTGATTACATCGTCTTCAAGTATCTTCTGCTTCTATCAACTTTTCTGTACTCGACTGAAGAAGCCTACTGTGTAGGCGAAACGTTTCAAAATAAAGATACCTAACTGTTGCATATGTGTCTTACCTAACAATCTGTCGGTATTTTATACCATTTTAATGTTCATTCTGTCAGACACTGCAACACAAGGGTATCTTGGTACAGACCATCTACTTCGACAACCTCTACTAGTGAGAACGGCTGGGTTTGAGAAGGACCTGCCCTCCCAAATCAACCTACGTCTCACCTCCTGGGACTATATAAGGCCCGATTCTGTCACTTCAACTTCATATTGTTTCAGACAACGGAACAATGCTCTTCTCCAGACTGAGGGACTGACCACCTCAAAACTTTAAGGGTGATGGACTGATTACATCGTCTTCAAGTATCTTCTGCTTCTATCAACTTTTCTGTACTCGACTGAAGAAGCCTACTGTGTAGGCGAAACGTTTCAAAATAAAGATACCTAACTGTTGCATATGTGTCTTACCTAACAATCTGTCGGTATTTTATACCATTTTAATGTTCATTCTGTCAGACACTGCAACACAAGGGTATCTTGGTACAGACCATCTACTTCGACAACCTCTACTAGTGAGAACGGCTGGGTTTGAGAAGGACCTGCCCTCCCAAATCAACCTACGTCTCACCTCCTGGGACTATATAAGGCCCGATTCTGTCACTTCAACTTCATACTGTTTCAGACAACGGAACAATGCTCTTCTCCAGACTGAGGGACTGACCACCTCAAAACTTTAAGGGTGATGGACTGATTACATCGTCTTCAAGTATCTTCTGCTTCTATCAACTTTTCTGTACTCGACTGAAGAAGCCTACTGTGTAGGCGAAACGTTTCAAAATAAAGATACCTAACTGTTGCATATGTGTCTTACCTAACAATCTGTCGGTATTTTATACCATTTTAATGTTCATTCTGTCAGACACTGCAACACAAGGGTATCTTGGTACAGACCATCTACTTCGACAACCTCTACTAGTGAGAACGGCTGGGTTTGAGAAGGACCTGCCCTCCCAAATCAACCTACGTCTCACCTCCTGGGACTATATAAGGCCCGATTCTGTCACTTCAACTTCATATTGTTTCAGACAACGGAACAATGCTCTTCTCCAGACTGAGGGACTGACCACCTCAAAACTTTAAGGGTGATGGACTGATTACATCGTCTTCAAGTATCTTCTGCTTCTATCAACTTTTCTGTACTCGACTGAAGAAGCCTACTGTGTAGGCGAAACGTTTCAAAATAAAGATACCTAACTGTTGCATATGTGTCTTACCTAACAATCTGTCGGTATTTTATACCATTTTAATGTTCATTCCCCAATCTTCATGACTTTGCATTTGGCGGGGTTAAATTCAAGGAGCCAGTTGCTGGACCAGGCTTGTAGCCTGTCCAGGTCTCTTTGTAGTCCTGCCTGATCCTCATCCGATTTGATTCTTCTCATTAACTTCACATCGTCCGCAAACAAGGACACTTCTGAGTCTATCCCTTCCGTTATGTCATTCACATATACCAAGAACAGCACAGGTCCTAGGACTGACCCCTGTGGAACCCCGCTTGTCACAGGCGCCCACTTTGACACCTCATCACGTACCATGACTCGTTGTTACCTCCCTGTAAGGTATTCCCTTATCCATTGCAGTGCCTTTCCTGTTATGTGTGCCTGATCCTCTAGCTTTTGCAGTAACCTCTTGTGAGGAAGTGTGTCGAAGGCCTTCTTGCAGTCCAAAAAAATGCAGTCGATCCACCCCTCTCTCTCTTGTCTTACTTCTGTCACCTTGTCATAAAACTCTAATAGGTTTGTTACACAGGATTTTCCCTCCCTGAAACCATGCTGGTTGTCAATTATACACTTCATTCTTTCCAGGTGCTCCACCACTCTCCTGTAGACAGCCTGTACTGTCAGAGCACACAGCCTAGCCGTCTGCTCTGACTAGTTCATATTTCGCGGCATTCAGTGCTGCCCTCTGTAGGCCTACCTAGGTCGGTGGAAGCACAGACAACCCACTCTCACTCCTCGACCGACCGACGTGATAGTCACAGGTGCCCCCTCCATGGACTGGCTTGCGGTCACTCCCTCACACTGCCCGTTGTGTACTCACTCCTACCCGATTAAAGCCAATCTAGTCCACGGCCATATCATTGCTACCTACGCTACCTTCATCGGCACTAAACCGCTGTTCAGCAGTAAGAACAGCAATAACAGTGGTGACAGCGGAGTCAGCGGCATTGTGAGCCTCTTCAGGGTGGAGGGGTCAACACCATCGGTCGACGCCAGTCAACATCATCTGTCGTCATCCAACGCACCTGCTGGCCTAAAGAGTTATCTGTTACTCCCAGCGTCTTGACGGGACCCGAGATAGATCTTCGTCCTAGATTTTTCCCACAAAATCTGGACATAGGCGTCACGGCGTCATCTCCAGCCTTAGCAGTCACGTGTTCACCTCATCACCCTCTCTACAGCCCTTCAACACTCTCCAGCACCATTCTCCTGCCTCCTACAGCGTCCCTACGCCCTTCTCAGCTACAAGAAGTAGAGGTGAGGTCGTTTAGTGTGTTGGCTTCGTGTGGCTCCACGAGTGACCACGAGGCAGCTCTGGGGTTGGTTTATACCCTAATCAGCGTGTAAACACACCAGCCCTCTCTACAGCCTTCTCTGCTACGCAACGACGTCCATCTCGCCGTCCATGTGTGTTGTGTTCTTCCCAGTTTCCTCCAAGAAGTTCTACCTTGCTTAACCACGTGGGAACCCAGTTGGCTTAGCCCCTAAGCCAGCAAAGTTCAGCGTCTACAGCAGCTCGTGACTCATCATAGTGTCTACAACTACTCAGCGTCTACGTATCTCCAGCCAGTGCAGTTTTTTTTTTTTGTGTTGCCCAGTTTAATTTTTTTTCCCTTTCCCTTGCTGTTTTATTCCCAGTTATCACCAGTTCTGTTTTCCCCAGTGATTTGTTACAGTAAAACTTACTCGTCCCAGTTCAAAGTTTCACTTAAGCTTGTTTTTAGCACGTTCGAGCAGTGCAGTAAATGTTTTGTTCTCCGTGTGCTGAAGCCGCAGTCAGTCAGCGCGCCCAGACACGCTTGCCAGTGTAAACAACCAACACACAGCTGTGGTCACGCCGGGTATCCACGTCTTCTAATATCTTATACCTCCACAGAGTTACCCCGGTCCTTCCTGTTCTTCCCAAGTCCATTCTGATAATTTTTTTTCTACGACATTGAAGCCCCATAGCAGTATACAAATGCTACGAGGCGTGTAGTGTTACTAGAGCATCACTGAAAGTTTCAGGACCTGCAGTACCCAGTACCTTCGTCCATCTGCACTCAAAGTTAAGTAAACAGTGACTTACCTAGCATTTCCTAATATTTTGTGACATTATTTAACTGTCCTGCACCAATACAGTTACAGTTACTGAAGCCATACTTCAGTAAATTGTTCAGTGTCATCAGTGCACATTTTGCCATTTACCTACAGCTTCTTAAATTTTGTAAATTTATTTTTGCACTCCTACATTTTAAATTCCAGTATTTTATTCTGCTTCTTGCACCTCAGTTATTGATTTAAATTGTTCAGTGTTAACCATTTATACAATTTACCTCTCACATACAGTCTTCATGTAATCCCTGTGTGCTGTTATTTTGTTAGTTGCACCTGCAAGTTAGCCACATATTATTGACAACCCTGCACTGCTTTGTTTGTTAGTGTTTTTTTCCTTTTAATAAGTGTAATCTTCAAGTACTTAAGTATTAGTTTATTCTACCTGCAGTGATACAATCTGTGCCTAGCCCATTAAACTTTTCTTCTGTTTCCCCATTTATTTGCTCTACATATATTCTATGTTTTATCAGTGAATATTCACCTATGTGCATTGCATTTTGCTATTTTGTATACCCAAGTCATTGAGTGTATTTTTGGGAACCTGCTTATTTACCATTAATTACCAAAATTCCTTGTGAAGTTAATTAATTTTGACCTTGAGATTGTGCAAATTTTTTCTTTTTGCCAGTGTACACCCTGCTAACACCAGTTAACCTTTGCCATATTCTTGAGTTTAATAATTTGCATTTTTATTAATTTTATTTTGTGTGCAATATAGCAATTCTGGATACAGTGTATTTTTTTTTTCTGTGATTTTTGGCACTATTCCATACTCTGATATCTTTTCTGTGCCAACTTCCCTTGTGCAAGTGAATTACCCCTTTTTTTTGCGTTTCAATTTGCAACTGCTAGCACCCGCAATCTTTTTAAACTGTGCTTGCAGCACAGTTTAGTGTTGTGTAGTACCTGATTTATTTTAATTTTGTGCAATTTTTGCTACCAGTGTTTACAGTTCAACTCCTTTTCATAAGTTTTGTTGCCAGATTCCTGGTGAAATTATTGACTATCCTTAGCTTCATTTTGTGCACTTCCCTGTAGTACATTCACTTGCATACATCTCTTATTTTGTGTTCAGAGTGTATCACTATTTCCCTTTTTATTGTTGTTTTGCTCAAATTATTTCTATCACTAAGCAGTTTACCTAGTACTGTGGTGCTGAGTTCTCTTTGACTCTGTTTTGAATTGTAGCCAGTGCATACCATTTCTTGCTCTGACCTGTTTACCCTCTTCGTGACCTACTTGCATTTGAACAATTGACGTCATGACTAAGACACGTAGTGGCCATGCCGTTAGTCTAGATTCTGCTGGTGCCAGCAATGGTGCCTCAGCCAGCGTGAACACGCGGCAGGGCATCGAAGCCCCAGCGACAGTTGGTCAACTTGTGGCTCAAGCCTCGACCACCAGTGGGCCGGCTCATCGTCCATACCTGACCCTTATTTTTGACGGTCGTGCAAATAGTTTAGAGCCATGGCTGCAGTCAGTCAAGACGACTGTTCAGGCTCTATTTGATAGTCCAACGGATACACAGTACATTCGTGCTGCTGTTGCAGCAGTGGATCTCACCCAGGGTGATATAGGTGCCTTTGTGCAGCTCAAGCGCGTTTGTAAGATTCAGTCTTGGGATGAACTTAAGGAGGAATTTAGGCGTTATTTTCGGCGTAGTCGCCAACGCCATTACATTGACATCGTTACCAGCGTCTTGGCCGAATGTCAATACCGGCACGAAAGCCCCCTGGCTTGCGTTTGCCGGTTCGAGCAAGCCGCCACGGACTTTACTGATGCCATCAACTCCACTAAGTGGGTGGATGGTGATGGTCGTATTGCTGCTAAAGACATCATCCCCATGCTGGCTGT
Organism: Cherax quadricarinatus; assembly: GCF_038502225.1. Classification (NCBI taxonomy): domain Eukaryota; kingdom Metazoa; phylum Arthropoda; class Malacostraca; order Decapoda; family Parastacidae; genus Cherax; species Cherax quadricarinatus. The sequence goes on from NC_091315.1 coordinate 7,230,135, forward strand.
CGGCATCATGCGGAGGGATGCCGCCCCTAACCTCTGGGCTGCCATTGATGCGCTAGGACTCGGCCCTCAGCACGATGTCCTGGGTGCATATGACGCCATCGACTCGCTCAAGCCGCCTTCCGAGCAAGGCAAGGTTTGCCGCTTTGCGGATGATCCCCTACCCATCCTTCCGGCGCTGTCCACAGTGACCCCGCGGTCGCAGCCGGAAGTCACTTTTGCTGCTGCTGTCAGACAGCCAGCCCACAAAGTTTCTAACCCCAGGCCCACTAACACGCGCCTAAGTAAAAGTATTGACCACAGTAACAACAGTCCGTCTCATACAAAAAGGCAGTCATCGACTTCCTGGACCAGGGCGAAACGTCGCCAGCAGACACCACCCCCAACCTCACCCGCTAAGCGTGTAGTGACTTGTTTCAACTGTGGCAAACGAGGGCACTACCGATCGGAGTGTTACAAACCTAAGTCCCCGCAAAGTAACCGTCACAGTCCCCATGCTCAGTATCCCAGTAACCATAACCGTCCCCATGCTCAGTATCAAGGTAACCGTCACCGTCCCCATGCTCAGCTTCGCGAGGGAGTCTGTGTTTACCACAATACTTCCAGTCATACCTCCCATGAGTGTAACAAGCTGCGAAGTATACTGACAGCTGAGTGGAGCAAGCAGTCGTCACGCAATGCACATGCTCGTAGAAGCCCTTCCACTAGTTCGGGGGAAGAGGCGCGTCCGCAAAACCAGCGAAAGACATAGTAACCCTGTCGGAGTCGCTGTATTCCGTCCCTGTCCGCAATGCATTCGCCGCCCTGGGCAGTGATACGCTTGCCGACAGTGAGGAAACCGAGTGTCTTGACGTTGTTGCCGAGACTCGTACCGTACCTTCCAGGTCGAGCCTCGTCAACAAGTGTCGAGCCTCGAGCAGCTGTGACTCCGGGGATCTCGTCGGCCTGTCATGCCTTCATGTTCGGTATGACAACCCATGTGGACCGCTCATCGAGTCCACTGTCCACAATAAGCCTGTTCAGCTTTTCCTAGATACAGGTTCGGTGGTTAACATTGTCCGCTCCACTTTTTTCCGAGACATTGGCCTTCACGCGGCCATGTTGACAGAGCCGTCTGCCATTCAGACCTTGAGAGGAGTCTCAGGTAAACCGCTGATGGTTCGCGGTCGCACAACGCTAGAATTTGTGGTCCAGGGTCACAGGCTGTCCGCAAAATTCTTAGTCGTAGATGGTATTGTTTTCCATGGTGACCTGCTCATAGGGTTCAAAACCATGGCAGATCTTAGGATCCGTTTAGATCCGGCTGAGTGGAAAGCGGAATTCAACGGAGTGGATGTGCCCTTCTGGGGCGTGCGCTTAGGATCCACTACGTGCTACTCTGTCTCAGAGTATGCACAGTGCCTAGAATCGTTGGAAACCGGAGGTTTCCATAGCACATTCTCCCCGGGGTCGGTCTCTTGTCCTGATCGACCTCGTAGTAGAGCTCGTTGCCCATCACCTCCTGGCCATCAGCGCGTAGTTACCAGTGAAACCCAGTCTGGGGACGCCCAGTCTAACCTTCATTCTAACTCTGACGCTGTTGTAGAGACCAGCAGTTGTCAAGCCGCAGTATCCCTGTCGGCAGGCGACTGTCTGACTCGTGTCATGGCATCAGCGAGCAGAGTTACTGCTTGTACAAAGTATGACGTCACTTTGTCAGCTAACTCGCTCACTCCTGTTACGGTGTATATGAGCAGAGCTTTTGAAGGAGACCATGTGCTGGTTGACAACGACACATGCCGAGTCAAGGGCCTCTCCCTTGAACCATCCTTGCACACAGTGCAACGTGGTAAGTTGCAAGTCCTTGTTGTCAACATGCATAGTCGAGAATTTCCCCTGCGGAAGAATACCTCACTTGTCGACCTTGTCAGATTCCCTCTCCCGGTGAGAGTGGAGGGTGAAGCCCCAGCTGACTTCCTTGTGAGTGCAGTTCTCCCAGGCGAGTCTGCTGCTGACTCTTCCAACACCCGGCCAGTGCAGGAAGATGATCTAGCTTTGACAGACTATCCTGAAGAGGTCCCAAAACTTCTCCAGGTTCTCAATCGTGCACGTTCTGCAGTTGCACTAGATGGTGAGTCGATGGGTTTGACCCCACTGATCTCTCACCGTATTCCACTTGACAAAGGTACTAAACCCATTTATGTACCTGCGTATCGCCTGCCACATGCGCAAAGAGTCTTCGCCGAAGAACTCATTACACGGATGCTCCATGATGGAGTTATTGAGGAGTCCACTTCCCCGTGGAATGCTCCCCTTATTCTGGTTCCCAAGAAAGACGGAACCTGGCGCCCTGTTATCGATTACAGGAAACTGAATGCATGTACCATCCCAGACCGCTTTTCATTGCCAGTTCTGAACGACCTGTTGCAGAACATCGGCGATAATAAGGTCTTTTCAACTCTTGATCTTCTTCAAGGGTTCTGGCAGATCCCCCTCGATGATGAGAGCAGAGAGTTGACAGCTTTCTCTACGCCAACTGGTCATTACCAGTTCAGGAGGATGCCCTTCGGCTTGCGCGGAAGCCCAATCACGTTTAGTCGTTTGATGACGACAATTTTCCGTACCCTCCTAGGTGGCACGCTCATGGTCTACCTGGATGATCTCATAGTCATGTCGCAAGATGTCCCATCACATCTTGAGAAACTTGACAGGGTATTGGACAGGCTAGCTCAGGCAAATCTTAAGGTAAAGCTCTCCAAATGTCATTTCCTCCGGAAGGAAATAAAATTTCTGGGTCACGTAGTAACTCAGAATGGCATAAAGACGGACGAGTCTAAAATCTCGGCCGTGCAGAAATTCCCCAGACCCATGACGGCGGATGCAGTCCGGTCCTTCATAGGCCTGGCGGGTTTCTACCGCACCTTTATCGCAGGTTTCTCCACCATTGCTGCACCCCTGACACGCTTACTCAAGAAGGATGCCCCTTTTGAGTGGACGTGCGATCAGGAACGAGCTTTTGTCATTCTTAAGAACAAGTTAACATCAGCCCCAACCCTTAGATTCCCTGATTTCACCAAGGCATTTACCTTGACGACTGATGCCAGCAAAGTTGGCATCGGTGCAGTCTTGTCACAGGAATCTAATGGTAAACAACAGCCTATTGCCTATGCTAGCCGTGTTCTTACTAAAGCGGAAGTCAATTATCCAGTGACAGAGCTAGAAGCTTTAGCCATTGTATGGGCCCTGAGTCATTTTCGGGATATCATCTATCATTATCCTATCAAGATTTATACAGATCATTTACCCTTATTGGCCCTTTTTGCGAATAAGAACCTCTCGGGAAAGCATGCTCGGTGGTCGCTCACGTTCAATGACTACAACCCTGAAATTTGCTATGTCCCAGGTAAGCAAAATGTTGTAGCTGATGCCCTGTCGAGACATATAGCATTCGTGAGTGTCGGCAATTCGTTCTCTGTTGAGGATCTCGAGAGAGCCCAACGACAGGACCCTGTGTGGTCTCCAGTCCTTCGTTTCCTGACCAAGGAGGACGTTGACTTACAGGTCAAGTCTCCCGTTCCACTGAAGGATTTAGTGGTCAACCAAGGAGTACTGTGCCGTGTTGCACAGCTGGTGGACCCCGGCAGAACCGTATACCAACTGGTGATACCAGAGTCCATGATACCAGCTACTCTTAGGTTGATCCACAATGTCCCAGGTGTAGCGCACCCCGGGAAGGACCGCAGTATCAAACAGGCACGAATGAAATATTTCTGGCCTAAGATGGCATCGGACATTGCCAAGCATGTACACCAGTGTGTTGTCTGCCTACAGCACAAGGGTACCATTACAGGTCCTAACCCCATTCTAAAGTATCCCATTACAAAGGAGCCCTGGGAGAGAACTTCTGTCGACCTGTTGACGAACTTCTCGACCTCGGAGAAGGGAAATAAGCACCTGCTTGTAATGGTAGATAACTTGACACGGTACAGTGAATTAGTACCCATCCCTGATAAAACCGCGGAAACGGTCGCTAGTGCTTTCCGTGAGCATGTTGTTCTTCGTCATACTTGCCCACGTGTCCTTCTGTCAGACAATGGGTCTGAGTTTATAAATGGCATAATGCAGGATCTTTGCTCCAGATTCAACATTCATCAAGCGCCAGTAGCTCCACGCCACCCTGCGAGTAATGGTCTTGCTGAACGTACAAATCGCAAAGTCCTGGAGGTGCTCAGAGTAACCGTTAACCCAAGTTGTACTACATGGGATGAGGCTATCCCAGATGTTCAGTGTACATTAAATTCCTCCCTCAACAGCTCGATCGGTGAGACACCTCATTTTGCTTTGTATGGCTATGACAAGCGCTTACCATATGAAATTCTGTTTACTCCACCTAGACCTACTTACGATACTGATAACCCCAGTGTAGTAAAGATGAGGACAACGCAGCTTGTCTTCCAGCGGGTACGAGAGAACCTTATGAAAGCTACGGATAGGTTCACGTCTGAGCGCAATGCCCGCGCCAAGGAAAGCAAAGTGGAACCAGGTTGCAAAGTTATGTTGCTCAACCCAGTGCAGACCCCAGGTATGCACAAACTTGTCCCAAAGTTTGTGGGTCCTTACCGTGTCCTACGACAGCTCCGTGGCAATAAGTTCGAGGTGAGGGAGATTGCTACGGGAACTATCAAGGAAGCCCACCTAGATCACATGAAGTATGTGAACCATATGCAGGCCGAAGCAGAGCTGGAGGTGCGTGCGTTGCAACGCCACGATCAGACTAATGTTAGGGACAAACCGTCTATCCCTTCTCCCACTACTACTGGTACGGAAGACGGCCCAGTAAGGCTCCATACTTATGGCCTGCGACCCAGGACAACAGTACATTTCTGTGACATTGACGTACCTACTGACTTGTCTGACTCCTACGCTAGTTATGCTAATTGTTTGCTTGCAGAAATGGGTATAAATGCACACACATTGTATAGCTAGTCGATAATAGAGTCAGGGTGGACAACATCATGTAATTATGTAATACTTTTAGAAGGGTACCCAGAGTGTAATGAATTCCATGGATATAGTATTATTGTACATATGTGCACCAGTGTTTTATAACAAAAGAAAAAAGCCTGTATTATGGTCAGGGCAGTGCTGCCCTCTGAGTTACATGTCACACCTTAGGAAATGCTACTGTCAGTCATTGTTTGCAGATGTGAGCGTGCAACAACGTTAGTAGACGAGTGGTCAACTGATGTTCAGCCCTGCGGACAACCTGTATATAGAAGATTTTAGTTCCAGTGCTGACGTCTCCGGGCTCTCTACTCGATGAAACAGCGTGGGCAAACCAGTTTTCTCTTCCCCTGGATGGGAGAGTTTTTTTTTGCCTGTCGCATTTTTTTTGTCCATTTTTTTATTTACTAGTGAGCGAAAGCCAGTCCCTCTCTGGGGTAGCTAGTGTAATTCCTTTATACCTATGGGCCCACCAGTATTGTCGCGTCGAGGTGCGTGGCCAAGCAAATGTAGACAGCCTGTACTGTCAGAGCACACAGCCTAGCCATCTGCTCTGACTAGTTCATATTTCGCGGCATTCAGTGCTGCCCTCTGTAGGCCTACCTAGGTCGGTGGGAAGCACAGACCACCCACTCTCACTCCTCGACCGACCGACGTGATAGTCACAGGTGCCCCCTCCACGGACTGGCTTGCGGTCACTCCCTCACACTGCCCGTTGTGTACTCACTCCTACCCGATTAAAGCCAATCTAGTCCACGGCCGTATCATTGCTACCTACGCTACCTTCATCGGCACTAAACCGCTGTTCAGCAGTAAGAACAGCAATAACACTCCTCCTGATGATCTTCTCCATGACCTTGCATACTATACACGTTAATGATACAGGTCTGCAGTTTAGTGCCTCATGTCTATCTCCCTTTTTAAAAATTGGGACTACATTTGCCATCTTTCATACCTCAGGGAGTTGCCCAGTTTCAAATGATGTGTTGAAGATCTTCGTTAATGGTACACACAATGTCTCTGCTCCCTCTTTAAGGACCCACGGAGAGATGTTGTCTGGTCCCATCGCCTTTGAGGTGTCAAGTTTGCATAGCAGCTTCTTCACCTCCTCCTTGGTTATATGTACCTCATCCAGCACTTGCTGGTGCACCCCCCTGCTCTGATTTCCTGGAGTCCTACTGGTTTCCACTGTAAATACTTCTTCAAATCTTGTGTTGAGCTCTTGACATACCTCCCGGTCGTTTCTTGTGAATTCCCCATCACCCTTCCTCAGTCTGATTACCTGGTCCTTGACTGTTGTTTTCCTCCTGATGTGGCTGTACAACAGCTTCAGGTCAGTCTTGACTTTCGATGCTATGTCATTTTCGTATTCCCGCTGAGCCTCCCTTCTTATCTGTGCATATTCGTTTCTGGCTCTTCCGCTAATCTCTTTATTTTCCTGAGTTCTCTGTCTTCTGTACCTTTTCCATTCTCTAGTACACCTAGTTTTTGCCTCTCTACACCTTTGGGTGAACCAAGGACTCATTCTGTTCTTCCCATTATTTCTGTTTCCCTTGGGAACAAACCTCTCCTCTGCCTCCTTGCATTTTGTTGCCATATAGTCCATCATTTCTTGTACTGGTTTTCCTGTCAGTTCCCTCTCCCACTGAATGTCTTGAAAGAAGTTCCTCAAGCCTGAGTAGTTCCCCCTTTTGTAGTTTGGTTTTCCCCACCCTATTCCTGCTGTTCTCTCCACTTGGAGCTCAACTATGTAGTCGAAGCACAGAACCACATGATCACTAGCTCCCAGGGGCCTTTCATACATGATATCCTCGATGTCAGAACTACTCAAGGTGAATACAAGGTCCAGTCTTGCTGGTTCATCCTCTCCTCTCTCTCTGGTAGTGTCTCTAACATGTTGATGCATGAGGTTTTCCAGTACCACATCCATGATCTTGGCTCTCCATGTTTCGGGACCCCCATGGGGCTCCAGGTTTTCCCAGTCAATCTCCTTGTGATTGAAATCACCCATAATTAGTAACTTTGCTCCCCCCATGTGTGCTCTCCTGGCCACCTCGGCTAGTGTGTCGACCATTGCTCTGTTGCTCTCATCGTATTCTTCTCTTGGTCTCCTGCAGTTCTGTGGTGGGTTGTACATTACTGCAGTTATCACCTTATGTCCCTCAGACTGGATTGTTCCTATTAAGTAGTCCCTTTCGCCCGTGCCATCCATTCCTTCCATTTTCTCAACCCCCCACTGGTTTTTAATGAGCAGTGCAACTCCTCCTCCCCCTCTCCTCCCTCTGTCTTTCCTGAGGATTTGATATCCAGATGGAAAGATTGAATCTGTTATTATTCTGGTGAGTTTTGTTTCTGTGAGTGCTATTATGTCTGGGGATGTCTCCTTGATTCTTTCGTGCCACTCCTCATACTTATTTGTTATTCCATCTGCATTTGTATACCACACCTTCAACTTCTTTTCTAAGATTGTGGTCTGGGAGGTGTATTGGGGTTGGGGAAGTGGGAGATCTGATAAGGAACTATGGGTGGTTGCTGTGGGGGTGGAGTTTGTAATGCAGTGGGTGGTGGCATTGGATGTGGCATGGGTGTTTTGGTTTAGAGTGTTTGGTTGCACTGGGGTTGACCTGGTTGAGAGGCTTCTATAGGAAGTTGTGAGGGAGGCTGTATTTGATCTTCCTGTGTCTGTAATCTCCTGTCTGTCTTCTCCATCCCTTCTCTTTCCTCCTTTCGCCTTTGTACCATCTCTCTCTGTTTCTTCCTTTATGCTTGTGTTCTGTCGTGGTCGAGATACACCTTCCTGTATGCTGGCATGTCCCTTAATCGTGCTTTCTCCTGCAGGATCCTGTTCCGAGTCGATTCTGCCTTGAAGGTCACTTTCACTGGCCTGGTTCTTTTTTTTACAAACCCCCCTATTCTCCGAAAATTTTCCAGCTGGGTCATGTCGTCTTCTCCTATTGCTTTCATGATGCTTTCAATTGCTTTTTTTTCCCTTGTTTTCTTGCTTCATATGTTTCCCCTTCAACTTCCTGGAGCCCATACACAAAGACTAACCTCACCCTCTCATGCTCCCACTGCATATCCCTGTGTATCTCCTCATTCAATTTCATTTCCTCCATTGCAGCTTTCCTTTCTTCAGTTTCACTAGCTAATGTACTTGGGCTCAGTGGCCTGTCATTTTCCCTTCTCGGCTTTCCCAGGGCTCTGCTGTGGTCTGTTATGGCCTTCACATATGGCTTAGCTCTTTAATTTACTACAGTCTCCACTGATTGAGCTTCTACATGCAGTTTTGCTCCTTCTTTCCCTACAGTCCCCTTATTTGTGACTGAGGTAGCAGTCTCTGTTGTCAATCCCAAAATGTTCTTTAGTTCTTTAGGCTGTTTCAGATTTGTCAGTTTCTCTTCTAAACTCTGTATCCTGGCCTCTGCTGCTTTGACTTGCACCTCCCACTTCCTGCTTTCCATGTCTATCCTCTCTTCCATTCTCATGCTAAGTTCTTCTAGTTTCTTTTCCCATTCATGTTCCCTTTTTGTGAGCTCTGCTGCCCAATCTTCCTTTGCAGTTTCCTCCTCCTGTCCCTTGGTTTTTCTTGTTGCTCTCTGGCAACCCATTTTTGTTTTATCCTGATTGCCTCAGAGTGGGAAACCTATGTAATTCTGTATGTTAGGTTAGTATTGTGTATGTCAGAGTGTGGGGGGGGGGAGGTAGAGGAGGAACTGTGGCTATGTGGGAGAGTTGTGGGGAGGGGGATTGGGAAGGAGAGTGAAGCAAGTGGGTGAGTGGGAGAGGGAGAGGGGGAAGGAGGGAGAGGTGGGGAGGGGGAGGGTGAAAGAGGGAGGGGAGGGATCAGGTGAAGGAGTGAGATGTCGGTGGGGAAGGGGGGAGTGTATGTGTGAGTCTGGCAATGTGTGTGTGTGTGTGTGTGTGTGTGTGTGTGTGTGTGTGTGAGTGATGTGTGTGTGTGTGAGTGTGGGTGTGTGAGGGTGTGTGTGGGTGTATGGGTGTGTGGGTGTGTGGGTGTGTGTGTGGGTGTGTGTGGGTGTGTGTGGGTGTGTGTGGGTGTGTGGGTGTGTGTGGGTGTGTTGGTGTGTGGGTGTGTTGGTGTGTGGGTGTGTGGGTGTATGTGGGTGTGTGTGGGTGTGTGTGGGTGTGTGTGGGTGTGTGAGGGTGTGTGTGGGTGTGTGTGGGTGTGTGTGGTTGTGTGTGGGTGGGTGTGGGTGTGTGTGGGTGGGTGTGGGTGGGTGTGGGTGGGTGTGGGTGTGTGGGTGTGCGTGCGCACACTAGGCTGCGCTACTCTTTTTGAAGATTATAAAAAACATTTTCAGAAACAATTCCTTATTAATATACACTAATATATTCTAAATAACATTGTGTACACTTGTGTTTGTGTGTGTGTGTGTTTACTAGCTTGTCGTTCTTTGAAAAAGAGAGGGGGGGGTCACGTTAACACTATTTGTTATTGTTCTTGGTTCACCGGTACTCTCCCGGCCCAGATCTTCGCACACTAGGCTACTTTACTTTTTGAAGATTATAGGATTATTTTTTCTCACTCAATTCCTTATTAATATATACTAATGTTTATTATAATAATAATTATGGGTGCATACCTCTGTATGTATGTGCTTACTTGTTTACTAGCTTGTCGCTGTCAGGGGGGGAGGGGTTCAATAGGTTACACAACTCTTCTGGAGTTTACCTGGAGATATTTAGATAATTTACTAAACATTATCAGGGTAACCACTATCTATCTCCTGGTACTGAAATAGGGAGAGAGTGATGGTATAGCAACAACCAGCAGGGCGAGACACTGAGACTTTAGACACAAACCAAAATTAACCACAAATAGGCAAGTGATGTCGTCTGCACAACAATGGAGGTTCCTGCTGGTCGGCTACTGTCAACTCCTTCAATTTTGTAACTCCTTCAGGAACTTTATCATGCATTCAAGTTTTTATTTTATTTTTATTTTAAGACTTGGTATTCCCTCTTTTTTCTTTAGTACAGTATTATGGTCTTAACAAGTCTGATGATGTTAGCTACATTCACAACACCAACAGCTGGGGATTGACTAATTTTTTCTTACTTTCTGTATTTACTTAATCACTCTTTTATGACCTTATCACTACACTACTGTTATAACCAACAAACATATGTATTTGTTAATATTTCAGATCACACCATTAACCCAATTAACTGTTTGGATATTTTGTGTCAACACTGCAGCCAGTAGCCTGATCAGCTGACTGCTACCCTCCCTCACTCACAATTCATTCAAATTTAAATTGCAAAATTCTTGATCTTATCACATTATTCGCACTCTTGAAAGCTGTTACACTCTTGTAGGTATGTTCACTGATTCACTCACGTACGATGACCGCTAATAATATCTTAGGACAGCCACTAGAACGCTAAATCTAGGAGCACTATTCAGTGATACTGCTTCACGTGTGTGTGTGTGTGTGTGTGTGTGTGTGTGTGTGTTTATGTAAGCGAGTCCTTATTACCCACGTATGTACTACGTATGTACCCGATCGCTTGGTTTTCACTGTGCACTGTTTTGTGTGCTTTAAATTACATTCAATTCTGTAACTCTAGGCCTTACATACTGTACTCACCTAGTTGAGTTTGAAGGGGTCGAGTCCGAGCTCCTGGCCCCGCCTCTTCACTGGTCGCTACTAGGTGTGTGTGTGTATGTGTGTGTGTGTGCCTATGTGGGGAGCCGCGTGTCCACACTAGGTACCTCTCATTAACTGCTTTACTCTCCTACACCTCAATAAATTCCATTAAATGCTAGTAAATGCTGCTTATTCTAATTCTGATAGCTCCAGGAGAGTGACCCCCAGTTTCCAGCTAGAGACTGGTACTGCTGACCCCATGCAACTCGACTAGGTGAATATTATGTGCGGCTGGCAGTGGTGCTGAAGTATCACGTTGCCAGTCTGTCCAGTACCTGGGTCCCACGTAGTTGAAGATGCTTGATGCTTCTCGGTAAAAATTTTTTATACTACCTTCCTGTATTCACTGTAGTCAGTAGCTCATCTAACTTTTTCACTGCACTCACTGTATTTACTGACACATCTATACTTATCTGTTATCTCCCTGGTCTTGAGTCGCACTTATTCTTCAAACACTCCACTATGTAATGTGTGGCACCACTATTTAGGCCTGGTACACAACCGTTCCCCTTCCTTGATCCAGGCCGGCACTTAACACTTGGCACTTATCTATGTTTTCTCTTCTGTGATCACTTATATTTCCTTTTTGTGGGGTTTAAGTGATTATATGCTCTCTTATGCTTGCACACGCCTACATCCCACACTCGATTCCCTATGGTACAGTCAGAAACTACCGCCAATAACGAGCGACTGCTCCACTCCACTTTACTCACCTATATGTGGTTGCAGGGGTCGAGTCCGAGCTCCTGGCCCCGCCTCCTCACTGGTCGCTACTAGGCCACTCTCTCTGAACCGTGAGCTTTATCATACCTCTGCTTAAAGCTATGTATGGATCCTGCCTCCACTACATCGTTTCCCAAACTATTCCACTTACTGACTACTCTGTGGCTGAAGAAATACTTTCTAACATCCCTGTGATTCATCTGTGTGTGTGTGTGTGTGTGTGTGTGTGTGTGTGTGTGTGTGTGTGTGTACTCACCTAGTTGAGGATGCAGGGGTCGAGTCCAAGCTCCTGTGTGTGTATGTGTGTGTGTGTGTGTGTGTGTGTGTGTATGTGTGTGTGTGTGTGTGTGTGTGTGTGTGTGTGTGTGTGTGTGTGTGTGTGTGTGTGTGTGTGTGTGTGTGTGTGTGTGTGTGTGTGTGTGTGTGTGTGTGTACTCACCTAATTGTGGTTGCAGGGGTCGAAACTCATCTCGCCCCGCCTCTTCACTGATTGCTTCTAGGTCCTCTCCCTCTCTGCTTCCAGAGCTTTGTCATACCTCTTCTTATTAAAATTATGTATGGTTCCTGCCTCCACTACTTCACTTGCTAGGCTATTCCACTTCTGGCAACTCTATGGCTGAAGAAATACTTCCTAACGTCCCTGTGACTCGTCTGAGTCTTCAGCTTCCAATTGTGACCCCTTGTTTCTGTGTCCCATCTCTGGAACATCCTGTCTCTGTCCACCTTGTCTATTCCACGCAGTATTTTGTATGTCACTATCATGTCTCCCCTGACCCTCCTGTCCTCCAGTGTTGTCAGACAGATTTCCCTTAACCTTTCTTCATAGGACATTCCCCTTAGCTCTGGAACTAGCCTTGTTGCAAACCTTTGCATTTTCTCTAATTTCTTGACGTGTTTGACCAGGTGTGGGTTCCAAACTGGTGCTGCGTACTCCAGTATGGGCCTGACGTACACAGTGTATAAAGTCTTGAACGATTCCTTCACTGAGGTACCGGAACACTATTCTCAGGTTTGCCAAGCGCCCATATGCCGCAGCAGTTATCTGGTTAATGTGTTCTTCTGGCGATGTACTCCGTGTTATTCTCACTCCTAGGTTTTTCTCCTTGAGTGAGGTTTGCAGCCTTTAGCCACCTAGCCTATACTCTGTCTGCAGTCTTCTTTGCCCTCCTCCGATCTTCATGACTTTGCCTTTGGCGGGGTTAAATTCTAGGAGCTAGTTTCTGGACCACACATCCAGCCTGTCCAGGTCTCTTTGTAGACCAGTCTGGTCCGCGTCTGATTTAATTCTCCTCATTAACTTCACGTCGTCTGAAAACAGGGACACTTATGAGTCTATCCCTACCGTCATGTCGTTCACATATACCAAGAATAGCACTGGTCCCAGGACTGACCCCTGTGGGACCCCGCTCGTCACTGGTGCCCACTGTGATACCCATCACGGACCATGACTTGCTGTTGCCTCCCTGTTAGGTATTCTCTGATCCATTGCAGTGCCCTTCCTGTTATACGTGCCTGTTCCTCTAGCTTCTGTACTAATCTCTTGTGAGGAACTGTGTCGAAGGCCAGTTGCTGGACCACGTGTCCAGCCTGTCCAGGTCTCTTTGGAAGTCCTGCCTGATCCTCATCTGATTTAATTCTCCTCATTAACTTCACGTCATCTGCCAACAGGGACACTTCTGAGTCTATCCCTTCCATGTCATTCACGTACACCAAAAATAGCACTGGTCCTAGAACAGACCTCTGTGGGACCCCGCACGTCACAGGCGCCCACTGTGATGCCTTATCACATACCATGACTCGTTGTTGTCTCCCTGTCAGGTATTCTCTGCTCCATTGCAGTGCCCTTCCTGTTTTACGTGCCTGATCCTTTAGCTTCTGCACTAATCTCTTGTGAGGAATTCTGTCGAAGGCCTTCTTGCAGTCCAGGAAAATGCAATCAACCCACCCCTCTCTCTCGTGTTACTTTGTCATAAAACTCCAGAAGGTCTGTGGCACAGGATTTGCCTCCCATGAATCCGTGCTGGTTGTCGTTTAAAATCTTGTTATGTGTGTGTGTGTGTGTGTGTACTCACCTATTTGTACTCACCTATTTGTGGTTGCAGGGGTCGAGTCCTAGCTCCTGGCCCCGTCTCTTCACCGGTTGCTACTAGACCCTCTCTCTCCCCGCTCCATGAGCTTTATCAAACCTCGTCTTAAAACTGTGTATGGTTCCTGCCTCCACTACGTCATTTTCTAGGCTATTCCACTGCCTTACAACTCTATGACTGAAGAAATACTTCCTACTATCTCTCTGACTCATTTGTGTCTTCAACTTCCAATTGTGGCCTCTTGTTTCTGTGTCCCCTCCCTGGAACATCCTGTCCTTGTCCACCTTGTCTATTCCACGCAGTATTTTATATGTCGTTATCATGTCTCCCCTGACCCTCCTGTCCTCCAGTGTCGTCAGGCCGATTTCCCTTAATCTTTCTTCATAGGACATTCCCCTTAGCTCTGGAACTAACCTTGTTGCAAACCTTTGTACTTTCTCTAGTTTCTTGACGTGCTTTATCAAGTGCGGGTTCCAAACAGGTGCTGCATACTCCAGTATGGGCCTGACATACACGGTGTACAGTGTCTTGAATGATTCCTTACTAAGGTGTCGGAATTCTGTTCTCAGGTTTGCCAGGCGCCCATATGCTGCAGCAGTTATCTGATTGATGTGTGCTTCAGGAGACATGCTCGGTGTTATACTCACCCCAAGATCTTTCTCCTTGAGTGAGGTTTGCAGTCTTTGGCCACCTAGCCTATACTCTGTCTGTGGTCTTCTGTGCCCTTCCCCTATCTTCATGACTTTGCATTTGGCAGGATTAAATTCGAGAAGCCATTTGCTGGACCAGGTGTCCAGTCTGTCCAGGTCTCTTTGAAGTCCTGCCTGGTCCTCATCAGATTTAATTCTCCTCATTAACTTCACATCATCTGCAAACAGGGACACTTCTGTGTGTGTGTGTGTGTGTGTGTGTGTGTGTGTGTGTGTGTGTGTGTGTGTGTGTGTGTGTGTGTGTGAGTGAGTGTGTGTGTGTGTGTGTGTGTGTGTGTGTGTGTGTGTGTGTGTGTGTGTGTGTGTGTGTGTGTGTGTGTGTACTCACCTAACCTAATTGTGGTTGCAGGGGTCAAGACTCAGCTCCTGCCCCCCCCCGTGTGTGTGTGTGTGTGTGTGTGTGTGTGTGTGTGTGTGTGTGTGTGTGTGTGTGTGTGTGTGTGTTTGCGTGTGTGTGTTTGCGTGTGTGTGTGTGTGTGTGTGTGTGTGTGTGTGTGTGTGTGTGTGTGTGTGTGTGTGTGTGTGTGTGTGTGTGTGTGTGTGTGTGTGTGTGTGTGTGTACTCGCCAATTTGTACTCATCTAATTTTGGCTGCAGGGGTCCAGTCTCATCTCCTGGGCCCGCCTTTTCTTGGCCGCTACTGGATTCGCGTTTGCTGATGTTTGACTCAATCGAAAATTCGAGGACCTATCCTTATCCTGAGAGTCACCTCTGCCATGAGGGTTTGCAGCTCCTCTCCCCAGAGCTTTTACAAGGTTTCCGGATATCTTTGATATTCTCCGGTTTTCATAGTTTTTCATTTGCTGGGGTTAAATATCAATAGCTACTTATCAGGCTAATCGTCAAGCATTTCCAGATCCCTATGGACTCATTTTACTCAGTTTCCTGTCATGTCGTTTGCATACACAAGAAGCAGCAATGGACGAGTTACTAACCCTTGTGGATCCTTACTTGTCACATTCCGACATCTTGTCCCTGAGAGTAACTCGTTACTTCTTCCTGTTAAATATTACTTTATCTTCTCTATTGCTTTCTCTGTAATTCCTTCTTGATTTTCAAGCTTTTCTCTCAGTTTTATGTAGATCAACATATCGAACACCATCTTGAATTCCAAAAATATACTGTCCACCCATCCATATCTCTGCTATGTAATTTTCGTTACCTACTAAAAGAAAACTAGCAAATTCGAGAGACAGGATTTACTATCTCGAAAATTTTGCTGGTTGTTGTTTATGATTCCACACCTTTCCAGGTGCTCCACCACTCTTTTTTTCTTGAAAATCTTACTTATTATGCATGTTAGTGACTTTGGGATGAAGTTCAGTGTCATCTGTCTGTAGCTACATTAGCTGTTTTCAAGAATTCTGACAGATGCTCTGTTTCAACCAATCTGTTGAAGATTGTTGTTAGTGCTTCACACAGTTCCTCTACTCTCTGTCTCTCGCAGAATCCAAGGAGAGAGTTTCTCGGGTCCCATTCCTTTCAAGTTATCTAGTTCACTCAGTATTTTCTTCATATCTCCTGTTGTTTGTATTGTGTCCAGTACTCGCTGGTGTACTCTCTTTGAGTCACTGCCAGTGTGCCTGATACCACCAAGAATGCCTCCCTAAATCTTTTGTTCAGCTTCTCACACACTTACTGGTAAGTCACAGTGAGCTCCCCTCCTATCTTCTTCAGTCTTATTAACTGGTCCTTTTGATGTGACTGTACATCAACTTATGCTTACATTTACGTTTTGATGCTATGTCACATTTCTGTTCAGCTCTATATCTATACACATATATATTTCTCTCTTCTGTTTGCTTCCATAGTCTCTCGTATATCTTCAGTGCTCTTGCACTTTTAGCTTTTGCCACCCTGCAACTTTGAGTGAATTCTGGGTGCATTCTATTCTAGCCTGTGATTTTTTATTTATTTTTTTTTTTGTCTTCCGACATTTTCCAGCTACATATTCCTTTCATTTTAGCACCCTCTTCCATGACACTTTGCTTAGGAATTGCCTCAAATCACTAGAGTCTCCTCTTTTTAGGTAAGATTTGCCCTTTCCCTCTTTTACACTCTTTATTTCGTAATACTTTCACAAGATATTTGAACCTCATTGCCGTGTGGTCGCCAGCAACAACGGATCATAGGGTCATAGAGTCTAATACCTTGGGTAGCTTTGTACAGAGATTGGATAAGTATGTGAGTAGACCTTCTGCAGTGTTCCATTAAACTTTATGACCCTACTCGGTAGATTGTCACATGTAGCATTCTCCACCTGACCGAGCATTCTCAACTTGACTTCATCCTATAAATACTCACGTACCTTGCACCCAGGTAGATCTGTTTGTGACTTGATAAAGCCCACTGTGTGGGCGAAACGTTGTCAATATAGGATCACATTATACCGCATATATCGTGTATACCGCATATGTTTATATTTCCTTAGTTATTCCTTCAATGTCTGGGGAAGCCTCCACTGTTCCATTGTACCACTCATTGCTCTTATTTGTTATCCCATCTGCATTAGTATGCTATACTTTCCATTTATTTTCCATTGCTATGTCTATTTTTTGAGGGCCCTGATCTCCTAGTTCTTGTCCATGTATCAAGGAAAGAATGGGTGTAGAAGAGGGTGGAGGATGCGTTGCGGGTAAGGGCACTGCGTGGGGTGGGACTGTAAGTGTAGGTGAGGGTAGATTGGGAGCATAGTTAGAGAGGGTTGGGTAAGGGGTGAGGGGATGGGGGTTGTGATAAAGGATCTTTCACTGGTACAGGTAGGACTGGTGTTGTTGGAGGGGAGGGTGGGGGTTGACTATGGCTTGTTCAGAATTTCTATGTTTGAGCAAGTTGGGGGATAGAGCGACTGTTGGAGTTCAAGCTCAGTGTTTCCCTGGAGGCAGAGCTTCCCCCTAGTGGTGCTGAGTGTAGTGTTACCTTTGAGGCAGGGCTTTTCCCTGGTGGTGCTGATTGTGGTGTTCCCATGGAGTCTGAGCACAGGGAAGTGTGTTCAGTTCCACCTTATTCAATATTCTAATTAATGTTTTTATAAATTCTATGCCTAGCCAGCCCAGTCATTAAATGATTAGCTGTGCTGATGATGTAATGATTCACACCACCGAATTCTCCAACACCCAAAACATCTTTGACCATGTACTACCTCGTGTTGGGACGTGGGGTTGATTATCTCTGCTGAGAAAACGAAGATACGGAACATGCGTCCTCCTCGACAGAGAGGCGCGGTCCACAGGATTGCATGATGGGTCTCGACTAGAACATTTAACTAGATACAGCTATCTAGGTTATGAGGTCCCATTAATTGGCCTTGTTGTAACAAGACTTTGTCACCAATACAAAGAAAGGCTGAGAGCACTTAGAGTTGTGGCAGGTTTTCATCCCAGGTATGATATTAATGTTAAAATTGTGAAAATGATGCATTTTACTCATATTAGATCACCGGTTGATAATGCCGCATATCTACTTGCCCTTGTGTCAGACTGGTAGCTTTGGAGGGATGGAAAAAATGCAGAACGAAGCAGTGAGCATCATCCTAGGATGCCCTCGTACTCACAAAATTCTAAATATGCGGAAAGAACTTGATATCACAAGCATCAGAGATCGTGTCACTGAATGAAATGTCCTCAATGGGGTCAATATGCTCAGCCGAACCCATTCAAACCCTTGCAAAGAAGCCCTCCAAACTTTCCTCAGCACTGGTGAGCACTCCACCAGATGGATCATAAAACCTGGAACTGACCTCCGCATGAACCAGATACATAATGTGTCAAGTAAGGCAATAGCGGTACTTACCCGTTCCATGGCATATTACCCCATTCCAAACCACAAATCCCTCCGTTACCCCCTCACCCCACCCAGCAATAAAAAAGCTTCTTAAATCACAACCACAGGTTAGAGTTGAAGCCAAGTAGGAAGCCTTAAGCTATAATAATGACCAAGTCACACAACACACTTTCACAAATTATTATGTTGATGGTTCTGTTCACCAACGTACTGGTGCAGCGTAGTGTAGTGCTGTTGTCACACAGAGTGATGGCTCTCATAAAGAAATTGGAGCACGAATCAATAACTGGGCCTCTACCCTTGAAACGAGCCTGTTATATCATATTTCTCGCACTCAAATGCGTCCACGTAAATAACGTATTGTCACTTTTTTTGTGTGTGCTTGTGAACTAATTCATGTCTACATGGCGTTCATTATGAAATTTGTGTGTGTGTGTGTTACCTGGATGTTATTCCGGGGATCAACGCCCCCGCGGCCAGGTCCATGACCAGGCCTCCCGATGGATCAGGGCCTGATCAACTAGGCTGTTACTGCTGGCCGCATGCAGTCCAACGTACGAGCCACAGCCCGGTTGATCCGGCACTGACTTTAGGTATCTGTCCAGCTCTCTCTTGAAGGCAGCCAGGGGTTTATTGGCAATTTCCCTAATGCTTGATGGGAGGCTGTTGAACAGTTTTGGGCCCCGGACACTTATGGTATTTTCTCTTAGTGTACCAATGGCGCCCCTACTTTTTATTGGGGGCATTTTGCATCGCCTGGGACCATTCCTTCCAAGATTTTCCAAGTGTATATTATGATATATCTCTCCCTCCTGCGTTCCAACGTGTACAAGTCAAGTGCTTCCAAGCATTCCCAGTAGTTAAGGTACTTGACGGAACTTATACGTGCAGTAAAGGATCTCTGTACACTCTTGATCTGCGATTTCACCTGCTTTGAATGGAGTTGTCAATGTACAGCAGTATTCCAGCCTAGAGAGAACAAGTGATTTGAAAAGGATCATCATTGGCTTGGCATCTCTTGTTTGGAACGTTCTCATTATCCATCCTATCATTTTCTTTGCACGTGCGATCGTGGCAATGTTGTGATCCTTGAAAGTGAGATCTTCAGACATTACTACTCCCAGATTCCTTACATTATTTTTCCGCTCTATTGTATGGCCGGAGCCAGTAGTATACTCTGTTCTAGTTATTATCTCCTCCAGTTTTCCATAACGGAGTAGTTGGAATTTGTCATCATTGAACATCATATTGTTTACCGTTGCCCACTGGAAAACTTTGTTTATATCTTCTTGGAGGTTAACCGCGTCCTCAGCAGATGACAGCCTCATGCAGATCCTAGTATCATCCGCAAAGGATGATACGGTGCTGTGATGTATATCTCCGTCTATGTCTGATATGAGGATAAGGAATAAGATGGGGGCGAGTACTGTGCCTTGTGGAACAGAGTTCTTCACTATGGCAGCCTCCGATTTAACTCTGTTGACCACTACTCTTTGTGTTCGATTTGTTAGGAAGTTGAAGATCCATCTCCCCACTTTCCCAGTTATTCCTTTAGCACGTATTTTATGGACTATTACGCCATGATCGCATTTGTCAAATGCTTTTGCAAAGTCTGTGTATATTACATCTGCATCTGTGTGTGTGTGTGTGTTACCTTACCTGGAGGTTATTCCGGGGATCAACGCCCCCGCGGCCCGGTCAATGACCAGGCCTCCCGATGGATCAGGGCCTAATCAACTAGGCTGTTACTGCTGTCCGCACGCAGTCCAACGTACGAGCCACAGCCCGGCTGATCCGGCACTGACTTTAGGTATCTGTCCAGCTCTCTCTTGAAGGCAGCCAGGGGTTTATTGGCAATTTTGTGTGTGTGTGTGTGTGTGTGTGTGTGTGTGTGTGTGTGTGTGTGTGTGTGTGTGTGTGTGTGTGTGTGTGTGTGTGTGTGTGTGTGTGTGTGTACTCACCTAGTTGTACTCACCTAGTTGAGGTTGCGGGGGTCGAGTCCGAGCTCCTGGCCCCGCCTCTTCACTGATCGCTACTAGGTCACTCTCTCTGAACCGTGAGCTTTATCATACCTCTGCTTAAAGCTATGTATGGATCCTGCCTCCACTACATCGCTTCCCAAACTATTCCACTTACTGACTACTCTGTGGCTGAAGAAATACTTCCTAACATCCCTGTGATTCATCTGTGTCTTCAACTTCCAACTGTGTCCCCTTGTTACTGTGTCCAATCTCTGGAACATCCTGTCTTTGTCCACCTTGTCAATTCCTCTCAGTATTTTGTATGTTGTTATCATGTCCCCCCTATCTCTCCTGTCCTCCAGTGTCGTCAGGTTGATTTCCCTTAACCTCTCCTCGTAGGACATACCTCTTAGCTCTGGGACTAGTCTTGTTGCAAACCTTTGCACTTTCTCTAGTTTCTTTACGTGCTTGGCTAGGTGTGGGTTCCAGACTGGTGCCGCATACTCCAATATGGGCCTAACGTACACGGTGTACAGGGTCCTGAACGATGCCTTATTAAGATGTCGGAATGCTGTTCTGAGGTTTGCTAGGCGCCAATATGGTGCAGCAGTTATTTGATTGATGTGCGCTTCAGGAGATGTGCTTGGTTTTATACTCACCCCAAGATCTTTTTCCTTGAGTGAGGTTTGTAGTCTCTGGCCCCCTAGACTGTACTCCGTCTGCGGTCTTCTTTGCCCTTCCCCAATCTTCATGACTTTGAGCTTGGTGGGATTGAACTCCAGGAGCCAATTGCTGGACAAGGTCTGGAGCCTGTCCAGATCCCTTTGTAGTTCTGCCTGGTCTTCGATCGAGTGAATTCTTGTGTGTGTGTGTGTGTGTGTGTGTGTGTGTGTGTGTGTGTGTGTGTGTGTGTGTGTGTGTGTGTTCTCACTTATATACTCACTAATATATGGTTGCAGAGGTTGAGGTTGTGTTTTCTCCTGCCGTTAATGGCTTCTCTCTCTCTCTCTCCTCTCTTCGAGAGTAATTAAAGCAATACATGTATTGTGCTTCTACCACAACATTGTACAGGTCCTTCCCTTGTTGAGTATTCTAAGACTGATGAACTACTTCCTGGGACTCATCTCTGTGACTCATCTGTATCTTTTAATTTCAGCTGTGCCCTCCAACTACCTGCTGTCTTCTAGAAGACAGCAGGTAGTTGGAGGGCTCTGCGCTCCGATCCCCCTTTTTTTTATTTAATTAGAAAATCATATTAGAAAAATTTATGTCTGTTTGGGTAATATTTATGGCTGGCTGACAAAGGCTGAAGTTATCGCTGGATTACCACAAGGGTCATCCCCATCTAGACTGGGTATCATCCCTCTTGTCTGTTCACACTATTCGTTGTTGCCCGGTTTAGCAGAACCCTTCGCAGCTTCTGAAAATTTCTTTCGGTGGTTGTCGACAATTTGGAATAGGTATAGGAGTTGGTCTTCATTCTTGATGTGCTTTCCTCTTTACTTCTGATTTACAGCACCCGAATTTGGCATGGTCGTTAACGACCTTGATGTTTCTCCCCTTCAGTAGAAGGGAAGGAGCATTAAACGTCTGAGTCCCATGTTGACAGGAACACGCGGTTGAAATTGAGGGCCTGGAGATGCTTGAGGGAGTTTTTTGTGGCCAAGAAATTCAGCGTTGAAAAGACACCCTCTGAAAGGCTCCCTCGTGTCAGCCAGTCAAAGTCGTCTTACTTTTTACCCAGTAGCTTCAAAATTGCCTATTTACTGTCAGAAGTAACGGCCATTTAATTATCGCCAATCCCACCATCCCTGCAACAAGCACCATAAGGGACGCTTCGAATTTTGACGCTGTAGCTTTTGTAATTTTCTTATGGTACCGGCAAAGTCTTTGAAGGAACTCAAATCACTGAATATCACTGCTGCAGCACTGGGAGCTGTGATTCGGGATTTCAGGTAGATGGTAGACGCTAGTGAAACATCCACATCTACAGATAGTATAAGACTTTCGTCATCCATCGTGATTAATGCACTGCTTCTGGACGCTTTTAAATAGTATGCGGGAATCTTTGCCCCAAGGGACAGGATAAATTACTCAACAAATTCTCGGCAGTCGCCTTGGTATTTCCCTAAGTCCTTGCTACATGTCTAGAGAACTTTCCGTTGTCCAGACATGTAAAAAGGACGGACTGTTCAGTTAAATGTCATTTTGCCTTGACCCTCTTGAACAAGGAAATATCAGGGCCTGAAGTGGGTCCATATCATGCCATGAAGAACCTAGTAATCGCAAAATTAAGATACCTTCCTAATTGCTATTAAGAGCAATGATAGAAGCACATTGTGATGTTGCGCTCTGTTATTCCTCCTTTTTTGGAGAAACTGTACAACAGCAATTACTTGCTCTTCACATGTTATACTATTAAGTCTAGGGCTCCAAGCAGCTGACATTGAATGACTGCAAGTCGGTCTACTTGTTTGAATTTAGTAGATCTGGAATTAGCTGTCCTTCCCAGCGAACATTAATGAGGACCTTCTTAGCTTCTGCTTTCAGTGTTATACCTAAGTTGCTACAGTGATGCTCTCAGTGTCGATGGAGGAAAGACCAGTGTTGAGGTCTTTTGAGTTGTGGCGATTTCTTTGCCGTTTCTGTGATGACATGCGTTGCCATTCGATCACTATTTTGAACGGTCTAGTACTACAGCAACATTGACATCGATCACATTCTTCATTATCTTCTTCGCCCCCTTTTATTGGAATGTCACCACCTCAGTACATTCAGATTTTCTTCTCCCCCGCGGATTCTGACGCAATAACATTTGTGGAAGAAAAACATGTCAGTTCTACTATGATAATGAAACCTCACTTGACATCTGCCTCCTCTTTTCTTCTTGCAGTTCCCGCTGGAAAGCGAGGTTCAATGGACGGATTCCATGGTACCTCGCTTATCCGGCTCCCGATGGGAAGAGCACTCGCATGGGCTACGTTAAACAGGTTTGCGAACTTGATATTAAATCCTGCACGTTTGTCTGAGCCTGGCTGTCCCATTTTGTCGATGGTATGTACCATACCATATCATCTTGTCGGTGGTATGGTCCTTCTTCCTTTTCCGAATTCTGGTTTTCACCAAAAAAAAAAAAAACCCAATCTTCCAAAACCACTGCAGCACTTGCCTTCACCTCCCCTAGATCAATGTGATGCTGCAAGACAACACTAAGCACTTCTCCAGCTGAATGCTGATTTGAGCTCAGAAACTTCTCATCAGAGCTTGACTCAGAGCTTGACTCAGAGCTTGACTGAGAGCTTGACTCAGAGCTTGACTCAAAGCTTGACTCAGAGCATGACTCAGAGCTTGACTCAGAGCTTGACTCAGAGTTTGACTCAAAGCTTGACTCAGAGCTTGACTCAGAGCTTGACTCAGAGCTTGACTCAGAGCTTGACTCAGAGCTTGACTCAAAGCTTGACTCAGAGCTTGACTCAGACCTTGACTCAGACCTTGACTCAGACCTTGACTCAGAGCTTGACTCAGGGCTTGACTCAGTTTGGCTCAGAGCTTGACTCAAAGCTTGACTCAGAGCTTGACTCAGATCTTGACTCAGACCTTGACTCAGAGCTTGACTCAGAGCTTGACTCAGAGCTTGACTCGGACCTTGACTCAGAGCTTGACTCAGACCTTGACTCAGACCTTGACTCAGAGCTTGACTCAAAGCTTAACTCAGAGCTTGACTCAAAGCTTGACTCAGAGCTTGACTCAGAGCTTGACTCAGAGCTTGACTCAGAGCTTGACTCAGTTTGGCTCAGAGCTTGACTCAAAGCTTGACTCAGAGCTTGACTCAGAGCTTGACTCAGAGCTTGACTCAGAGCTTGACTCAGTTTGGCTCAGAGCTTGACTCCGAACTTGTTTCATAGTTTATCTCTGAGCTGAACTCTAAGAGTGTTTCCAAACTCGTTACAAGACTTGTCTCCCAGTGTGACACTAGCTTACAACCTTGACTCAGATTACTTTCGATCTTATTACCAAGCTTGTCTCAAAGCATTTCTCCAAACTTCTCTCCAAGCATTTTTCTGGGCTTCTCTCCAAGATTTCCCTGAGCTTCTCTCCAAGCATTTCTCTGAGCTTCTCTCCAAGCATATCTCTGAGCTTCTCTCCAAGCATTTCTCCGAGCCTGTCTCCATTTCTCCAAGCCTGTCTCCAAGTATTTCTCTGGACTTGTCTCTGAGGACAAATAAGGATGAAGACAAGATGAACCAGCATCAACAACACCCTAATTTTCCTCCCCATGTTAAAGTTCTTCAGCGAGCAGACAGTCAAAATACAGTTCAACATAGTGCATGAGCTCTGTAAATGTGGCCAAGTCTAGATATTTCTTGGAAAATTTAAAAAGTTGTTTTTCCTGGGTAGGCTACGGAGGATTAACCTGCCTGATGATGGTGCTCCCTCTCGGAATACTCTTTAAGATGATACTCATCTGGTGGTGGCAAGACAGAAGTTATCTTCCATCTTGCCACCACCACAACAACAACAGCAGCAACAACAGCAGCAACAATAACAATAACAACAGGATCAGCAACAACAAAAACTGCCACCGCTACTAGTGCCACTACTGTCACTGCAACCACTGGTAGTACCACTACTTTCCCTGCAACCACTACTAGTACCACTCCTGTCACTGCAACCACTACTAGTGCAGCTTCTGTCACTGCCATCACTACTAGTACAGCTTCTGTCACTGCCAACGCTACTAGTACAGCTTCTATCACTGCCATCACTACTAGAACAGCTTCTGTCACTGCCACCACTATTAGTATAGTTTTTGTCAATGCCACCACTACTAGTACCACTACTGTCACTGCCACTACTACTAGTACCACTACTGTCACTGCCACCACCACCATCACTACAACCACCCCCACCCCCAAATTATGTGTCACTACCATTATTTTCTCTTTCAACACTGAATTCTTCAAACCGAAATTTGATTGGAACACTGGAAGTCCACTCTCTCTCCCGTACTCGGTAATCTATACATGGAATAATATGAAACTAGCATCCTTCCAGCATCAAACCACCAGACATGATCTGGTACAGGTACACTGATGATGTCTTTACCATATGAGACGACAGGTGGTTTGACACATTCTTCGAGAGTATTAACCGTCTTGTTCCCTCTATGCAGCTCAGCATTGAATAGGAATCAAACAATCAATTTCCAAACCACGGTATGAGAGGGGATTGACTCGCGGCTAGTGAGTCGTAAAACTCCAGACCAGCGCGTTAGCTACTGGGCCATCTGGCTACAATAAGATTCATCCAACGTGCCGGTCTGGAGTTTACGACTTACTTGCCGCGAGTTCAATCGCCACCCGTACCGTGCTTTGTTTGCAATCGTGTCATTACGATTTCGTGAGTCAATAAATTTCCATTCTATGATGTTCTCATCACCAGAAATAACGATCAGGTTGAATTCTCAGTTTGCAAGAGACTCACACTACCAACTACGTTCATTTCTATAGCCACCATTCAATGTAGATAAAGAGAAGCACCATCTCAAGCCTGTTCTTACGTGCACCCAGGATATGCAACCCCTCAAAGTTAGACCAAGAAAATGAAATCCTTTAAACACATTTCTCCAAATTAGGACACCCTGACTGGTTTATAAAACAATGAGAAAAGAAAGCAAACATTAGTTATTACATAAACCTCAGGTCACAAAAACTCAACCCCATCCAGCAATCTCAACTCATGGTACATTCAATCGTCTCAACAACGTAACCAACATAATTACGTTCTATCTTAACAAATTAGTGAATCTCTTTTCCGAGAAACACAAACATTCAGCTATGCAAGACACACCAGGAGTTTACCAGATACCATGTAAAGACTGCAACCAACCATACATAGGGCAGACAGGTTGAACGCTATCTACAAAGATCAATACGTTATGCACAGGATAATTCAGTCATTTTACAACATGTCAACATCAGCAATAGCAACATTCACTAAGAAGCTGCCATCATCAAACACAAATCACAATGCAGCTACAAACGCAAAATCATAGAATCTGCCCTCATAGTTGCCACTCCCAATTCTTACATCTCACGGGAACAATGGAGACGTCATTTCAAAATTCACCCTCAAGATGTACATACCTGTTCACAGCCTAGTACAGAACGTCAGCACAATATCAGGAATTACATAGAACAAACGAACTTCTATCCAAATTAGCTTCATTTCAGGACCTGTCTTCTCATCCACCCACTGCTTTACACATATACCCGCTCCCTTGTATGTGGAGAGGTGCATCCTCCCATATTATATTCATGTTCTCATTTCACTGACGTATCTTTTAAAGAGGATCCCAGACGGGGATCAACATATACAGACCAATTAATCTTTTGAGTTTCTGTCATATGCGAATGAAACAAAAACCTGTAACAGTTTTACATACTGGTAGGATTGCTGGTGACTTTTTTTTTCTGTCTCATAAACACACAAGAAAACAGATACATCTTGCTACTTCTAACACTAAGGTCACACTATATATATAGGTACACGTATATATATATATATATATATATATATATATATATATATATATATATATATATATATATATATATATATATATATATATATATCGTGCCGAATAGGCAGAACTTGCGATCTTGGCATAAATAGCAATGCTCATCTTGCCATATAGGACAAGTGAAAATTTGTGTATGCAATAATTTCGCCAAAATCATTCTGAACCTAACGAAAAAAATATATTTTACTATGTTTGTTTAGTATTAAATTATTGTAAATAAATCTAAAATATATTTAGTTCGGTTAGGCTAAAATAAATTGTTCTTCTTATAATAAGGTTAGGTAAGTTTTCTAAGATTCTTTTGGAGCAAAATTAAAAATTTTTACATTAACATTAATGAAAAAAAAATATCTTTAAACGTATAAGAGAAAATTTTAGAAAGGACTTAATTTTAACTGAGTTCTTGCTAATTGACCAGTTTTACATATTCGGCACGACATTATATATATATATATATATATATATATATATATATATATATATATATATATATATATATATATACAGTGGACCCTCGACCAGCGATGGCATCGATTAACGATAAATCTGACTAGCGATACATTTTATCGCAAAAATTTTGCCTCGATTAGCGCTAAAAAAGTCGATCAACACTATTCCTTCCGTCTGAGACGCGTCCACTTCTGGCCAGTGTTTACAAGCCAGCCAGCCACCGCGGTCGCTTCCAAGCATACAATCGGAACATTTCATATTATCACAGCCTTTTTAGTGATTGCACCTTCAAAATAAGTCACCATGGGCCCCAAGAAAGCTTCTAGTGCCAACCCTACAGCAAAAAGGGTGAGAATTACTATGGATATGAAGAAAGAGATCATTGCTAAGTATGAAAGTGGAGTGCATGTCTCCGAGCTGGCCAGGCTGTACACAAAACCCCAATCAACCATCGCTACTATTGTGGCCAAGAAAACGGCAATCAAGGAAGCTGTTCTTGCCAAAGGTGCAACTATGTTTTCGAAACTGAGATCGCAAGTGATAGAAGATGTTGAGAGACTGTTATTGGTATGGATAAACGAAAAACAGATAGTAGGAGATAGCATCTCTTAAGCGATCATATGTGAAAAGGCTAGGAAGTTGCATGACGATTTAATTAGAAAAATGCCAGCAACTAGTGGTGATGTGAGTGAATTTAAGGCCAGCAAAGGTTGGTTTGAGAGATTTAAGAATCGTAGTGGCATACATAGTGTGATAAGGCATGGTGAGTCTGCCAGTTTGGACCAAAAAGCAGCTGAAAAATATGTGCAGGAATTCAAGGAGTACATAGACAGTGAAGGACTGAAACCTGAACAAGTGTTTAATGGTGACACTGACAATGTTGTGAAACACGTTAGGAATGTCATAAAAGAACGGGAGGTACAGGCCTCTATGGGCAGATATGTTGTGCGACGGAGGTCCAGTGACTCTCAAGCTGGTCCTAGTGGCATTAAAAGAAGGGAAGTAACCCCGAAAAAGGACTTGCCACCTCAAGTCCTAATGGAAGGGGATTCCCCTTCTAAACACTAAGACCATCAACACACTCCCCTCTTCCCATCCCATCAATCATCACCAGATCTTCAATAAAGGTAAGTGTCATGTAACTGTGCATGTCTTCTTCAGTTTGTGTGTATTAAAATTAATATTTCATGTGTTAAAATTTTTTTTTCAATACTTTTGGGTGTCTTGCACGGATTAATTTGATTTCCATTATTTCTTATGGGGAAAATTAACTTGACTAACGATTATTTTGACTAACGATGAGCTCTCAGGAACGGATTAATAGCCTTAGTCGAGGGTCCACTGTACATATATATATATATATATATATATATATATATATATATATATATATATATATATATATATATATATATATATATATACATATATGTATATATATATATATATATATATATATATATATATATATATATATATATATATATATGAGGACGACGGGTTGCATTAGCATGGGCCAGTAGCATGACTCACGAAATCGTAATGACACGATTACAAACAAATCATACCACGGGCGGGGATAGAACCCGCGACGGTCTGGAGTTTTGAGACTCTCTGATCGCGAGTTCTATCCCCGCCCGTGGTATGGTTTATGGGCTATTAGGCTTGCTGCACTGCTCCTTAATTCTTTCCGTCTTGCTTCTACTAGTGGACCTCACCTCTTGCAACGTCTTTGAGATCCTCCACACCTTACTTTCCACAGTAGACTCCATTCTCATACTTCAGCTTCATATTGTTCCAGACCATGGCGCTGAACTCTTCTCCAGGCCTAGGGACTGACCACCTCAAACTATTTCTCCAAGGGACCTGCTTAACATGAGCAAGTATTCTTGCTGCAGTACTCCTCAACTCTTGCCTTCCTTTCTTCTCTGTATTTGACTGATGAAGCCTACCTCGTAGGCGAAACTTTTCATCAAACTGTTGCACTGGTGTTGTACTCATCAACTTGCCGGTATTTTACACCATTTTTAAAATACCTGTGTGGTTCACTAGATCATACACTCTCACCCCAGTGGAACAAAGGAAAATGCAACTATTTTATCTTGAAAATAAGACCAAAAGAAGGTGACTAGCAGCAGCCACCAACCACTTAAAAGAAACTATTGAACAGAAAAGGAAAATGTAAATATGGTAAAAACCCCTCACGTACATTATTCAACATCAACTCAAACAACGAAAACTGCTTTTTTTTAACCCAGCACCCAGATTCTATATCACCTTTTACATAACATGGCTTGGTTTCTGCATCCACTAGCTTCCATGCATTCCCTGAATTCAACATTTGTATTTGTATTCTCTTGGCCTCCGTGTCCCCCTGACTTAGATCCTGAATGCTTTATAACGCTGTGTTTGTGTTGTTCTCTGTATTGAAATCCACACTGAGGGCCAAACATTGTTACATGAGTCTTGCTCTGTTTATGTGTTTCTGATTCACCAAACTATACTCTGTTTAGCAGTTTAATTTTAGTGATTTTTATTATTAAATTTTTTTCTGTGTCATTATTTACTATTTAGGTATATGCGGCTGTATTTAGGCATGTTAGGTTAGTATTATAAATAAGAGTACATAGATATTATTTGATCTGAACAGTTACTATTATATAGTGTAAATCATTTTGCAAAAAAAAAAAAATACATAGCTTATTAATATTTGTAGACTTAATGTTATAAAAGTATGCTAAACAGATACGAATTTTTGCGCAGGATTGCCTTCAAAACTTGGTGGTGCTATCGTTCTTGCTTTACGTTTGTCATTATTAATCAAGCTTTCGCTTTCACTTTGAAAATACACTATTTCAAAGCACAGCTATAAATCTCTCTACCATCTTCTCTTATGTTGCCAGAACTACTACCGTCTCTGCCGCGGCCGCTCCACCACCGCGAAAACAAATCACAACGCCACAGTTACCATACCACAACCACCAACAACGCAATTAATGCAGCAACCGCCGTTGTTTCCACAACCGCAAAGTCTGCATTCATCACCACCATTATCACCTCAATCTCCACCACGACCACAATTAATCGGCCGCCTACATAACTCGTACCTCATTCATTACCACCAATATCACAAACACCAATGACGCAACTAATACTGCCTTCACTTACATCACTGATACTGCTATCTTCACCACAAGTACAATCTCCTTCCATCATTTCCACCACCAGCATAATGACCAGCACCAGACCACCACAACCATCACCAACACCAGCACCATCACCAACACCACCACCACCGCTACCATAACCATCACGAGCATCACCACCTTCACCAACACCATCACCAGAAGCATGAGGCACATCACCACTACGACCATAACCATCACCTCCCTCACCAACAGCATCACCAACATCACCACCACGACAATAACCATCACCACCACCATCAACATGACCCTGAATAATGAGAACTAGTACAGAAGGAGTTTCCGTAGACTTAAATGTGAGCGAAATCGAAATCGTGAAATCGAAAAAAATAGAATGAAAAAACCAGAGGAAATAACAGACGATGAAATTAAATAGAAACGGAATGGGAGAGAATGGCCGAAAAAGAAGACATAAGAGCCATCAGAGGAAAGATAGAAGATACTGAGAGGCACACAAGCAGCAAAAACAATCTTAACTTCTTGAGTCAGAAAACGAAAATACAAAAGAAAGTAAATGGAAAACGCGAGCAACCTCTAGGAAACAGTGAACACAAAGGCGGAGCAGAAAATATCACTTAATATAAAAGCAAGACAGCAGTGTTTAGAATGCAGTGACTCCTCTCACACAGTTACCACCCACAGCAGTGACTCCTCTCACACAGTTACCACCCACAGCAGTGACTCCTCTCACACAGTTACCACCCACAGCAGTGACTCCTCTCACACAGTTACCACCCACAGCAGTGACTCCTCTCACACAGTTACCACCCACAGCAGTGACTCCTCTCACACAGTTACCACCCACAGCAGTGACTCCTCTCACACAGTTACCACCCACAGCAGTGACTCCTCTCACACAGTTACCACCCACAGCAGTGACTCCTCTCACACAGTTACCACCCACAGCAGTGACTCCTCTCACACAGTTACCACCCACAGCAGTGACTCCTCTCACACAGTTACCACCCACAGCAGTGACTCCTCTCACACAGTTACCACCCACAGCAGTGACTCCTCTCACACAGTTACCACCCACAGCAGTGACTCCTCTCACACAGTTACCACCCACAGCAGTGACTCCTCTCACACAGTTACCACCCACAGCAGTGACTCCTCTCACACAGTTACCACCCACAGCAGTGACTCCTCTCACACAGTTACCACCCACAGCAGTGACTCCTCTCACACAGTTACCACCCACAGCAGTGACTCCTCTCACACAGTTACCACCCACAGCAGTGACTCCTCTCACACAGTTACCACCCACAGCAGTGACTCCTCTCACACAGTTACCACCCACAGCAGTGACTCCTCTCACACAGTTACCACCCACAGCAGTGACTCCTCTCACACAGTTACCACCCACAGCAGTGACTCCTCTCACACAGTTACCACCCACAGCAGTGACTCCTCTCACACAGTTACCACCCACAGCAGTGACTCCTCTCACACAGTTACCACCCACAGCAGTGCCTCTCATACAGTGACCATTCACAGCAGTGACTCCTCTCACACAGTTACCACCCTCAGCAGTGCCTCTCATACAGTGACTATTCACAGCAGTGACTCCTCTCACACAGTTACCACCCACAGCAGTGCCTCTCATACAGTGACCATTCACAGCAGTGACTCCTCTCACACAGTTACCACCCACAGCAGTGCCTCTCATACAGTGACCACCCACAGCAGTGACTCCTCTCACACAGTTACCACCCTCAGCAGTGCCTCTCATACAGTGACTACTCACAGCAGTGACTCCTCTCACACAGTTACCACTCTCAGCAGTGCCTCTCATACAGTGACCACTCACAGCAGTGACTCCTCTCACACAGTTACCACCCACAGCAGTGCCTCTAATACAGTGACCACTCACAGCAGTGACTCCTCTCACACAGTTACCACCCACAGCAGTGCCTCTAATACAGTGACCATTCACAACAGTGCCTCCTCTCACAGTGACCACCCACAGCAGTGCCTCTCATACAGTGACCACTCACAGCAGTGACTCCTCTCACACAGTTACCACGAACAACAGTACCTCTCATACAGAGACCACTCGCTGCAATGTCTCCTTTTATACAGTGACCACCAATAGCAGTGCCTCCTCTAATTCAGTGATCATACACAACAGTGCTTCCTCTCATACAGTGACCACTAACAACAGTGCCTGCTTTCATAGAATGACCACCCACAGCAGTCCCTCCTCTCATTCAGTGATCATACACAAGAGTGCCTCCTCATATACAGTGATCATTTACAGTACTGGCTCTTCTCATACAGTGACCACCTACAGCAGTGCCTCTTCTCACAGCATAACCATCAACAACAGTGCCTCCTCTCTCGCGGTAACAACAAACTGCATTACCTCGTCCTACACTGGGAAAATCTACAGCCGTGCCTCTTCTTATTCAGTGAGTCCCCACGGAAGTGTCTCCTCTCACATTGTGGCAACCCACAAGAGTGCTTCCTCTCACATAGTCACCATCCCCTCACACAGTGCCCATCAACACCTGTGTTGTGAACTGAGTGTGTTGCATATATTTCATACGCATCTCACAACTACTTACCAACAGCATCTATAAACAACCAAGGAGGCATTACAGTTGTTGGGGCCTCACGGCTCTACTGTGGATGTGTGTCACTTAACATTCTTAAAGAATGAGAGTACGGGGGTTGACCTACAAACCACCTGATATAACACTTATCCTCTGGTCTAGAGAGTCTCTCACTATCACTGGCTAATTACACATACTGGAGCCGATGGCATTGGACGAAATCACTATTGATTTCTTTTTTTATTTTGATATTTACATGCTTGGTATCTGCCTATGTTGCTGCTGTATTGAACACTCTGTAAATGTTGAAAATACTGGTGGTGGGAATATATAGGTACCCAAAGAAACTACTTGTGATGTTTGGCCTATTTCATGGATACTCACTGATTGCTCCTTTACTAGTGACCAGTTTACAGCCAGCTACACCACACCTCTTAGTACTCGCGTTTGTATTAACAGTAGTGTCTTCTCTCATACAGTGATCATCAACAGTAATGCCTCCTCTCACAAAGGGATCATCAACAGCAATGCCTTCTCTCACACAGTGATCATAAACAGAATTGCCTCTTCTCACACAGTGATCATCAACAGTAATGCCTTATCTCACACAGTGATCATCAACAGTATTGCCTCTTCTCACACAGTGATCATCAACAGTAGTGCCTTCTGTAACACAGTGATCATCAACAGTAATGCCTTCTCTCACACAGTGATCATCAACAGCATTGCCTCTTCTCACACAGTGATCATCAACAGTAGTGCCTTCTGTCACACAGTGATCATCAACAGTAGTTCCTTCTGTCACACAGTGATCATCAACAGTAGTTCCTTCTGTCACACAGTGATCATCAACAGTAGTGCCTTCTCTCACACAGTGATCATCAACAGTAGTTCCTTCTGTCACACAGTGATTATCAACAGTTGCGCCTTCTCTCTCACAGTGATTATCAACAGTAATGCCTTCTCTCTCACAGTGATTATCAACAGTAGTGATTTCTCTCACACAGTGATTATCAACAGTAGTTCCTTCTGTCACACAGTGATTATCAACAGTAGTTCCTTCTCTCTCACAGTGATTATCAACAGTAGTTCCTTCTGTCACACAGTGATTATCAACAGTAGTTCCTTCTCTCTCACAGTGATTATCAACAGTAGTTCCTTCTCTCTCACAGTGATCATCAACAGTAGTTCCTTCTCTCACACAGTGATTATCAACAGTAATGCCTTCTCTCTCACAGTGATCATCAACAGTAGTGTATTCTCTCTCACAGTGATCATCAACAGTAGTTCCTTCTGTCACACAGTGATTATCAACAGTAGTGCCTTCTCTCAAACAGTGATCATCAACAGTAGTGCCTTCTCTCACTCAGTGATTATCAACAGTAGTTCCTTCTCTCTCACAGTGATCATCAACAGTAGTGCCTTCTCTCTCACAGTGATCATCAACAGTAGTGCCTTAACTCACACAGTGTTCATCAACAGTAGTGCCTTCTCTCATAAAGTGATTATCAACAGTAGTGCCTTCTCTCTCACAGTGATTATCAACAGTAGTGCCTTCTCTCTCACAGTGATTATCAACAGTAGTGCCTTCTCTCTCACAGTGATTATCAACAGTAGTGCCTTCTCTCTCACAGTGATTATCAACAGTAGTGCCTTCTCTCTCACAGTGATTATCAACAGTAGTGCCTTCTCTCTCACAGTGATTATCAACAGTAGTGCCTTCTCTCACACAGTGATCATCAACAGTAGTGCCTTCTCTCACACAGTGATCATCAACAGTAGTGCCTTCTCTCTCACAGTGATCATCAACAGTAGTGCCTTCTCTCTGATAGTGATTATCAACAGTAGTGCCTGCTCTCACACAGTGATTATCAACAGTAGTGCCTGCTCTCACACAGTGATTATCAACAGTAGTGCCTTCTCTCAAACAGTGATCATCAACAGTAGTGCCTGCTCTCACACAGTGATCATCAACAGTAGTGCCTTCTCTCTGATAGTGATTATCAACAGTAGTGCCTGCTCTCACACAGTGATTATCAACAGTAGTGCCTTCTCTCACACAGTGATCATCAACAGTAGTGCCTTCTCTCAAACAGTGATTATCAACAGTAGTGCCTTCTCTCACACAGTGATCATCAACAGTAGTGCCTTCTCTCAAACAGTGATCATCAACAGTAGTGCCTGCTCTCACACAGTGATCATCAACAGTAGTGCCTTCTCTCTGATAGTGATTATCAACAGTAGTGCCTTCTCTCAAACAGTGATCATCAACAGTAGTGCCTGCTCTCACACAGTGATCATCAACAGTAGTGCCTTCTCTCTGATAGTGATTATCAACAGTAGTGCCTGCTCTCACACACTGATTATCAGCAGAATTGCCTTTTCTTACACATTGATTATCAACAGTAGCGCCTTATCTCTTACAGTGATTATCAACAGTAGTGCCTTCTCTCTCAAAGTGATTGTCAACAGTAGTGCCTTCTCTCACACAGTGGTCATCAACAGTAGTGCCTTCTCTCTCACAGTGACTATCAACAGTAGTGCCTTCTCTCACACAGTGGTCATCAACAGTAGTGCCTTCTCTCACACAGTGGTCATCAACAGTAGTGCCTTCTCTCTCACAGTGACTATCAACAGTAGTGCCTTCTCTCACACAGTGGTCATCAACAGTAGTGCCTTCTCTCACACAGTGATCATCAACAGTAGTGCCTTCTCTCACACAGTGATTATCAACAGTAGTGCCTTCTCTCTCATAGTGATTATCAACAGTAGTGCCTGCTCTCACACACTGATTATCAACAGAATTTCCTTTTCTCACACAGTGATTATCAACAGTAGTGCCTTCTCTCACACAGTGATCATCAACAGTAGTGCCTTCTCTCTCAAAGTGATTGTCAACAGTAGTGCCTTCTCTCACACAGTGATCATCAACAGTAGTGCCTTCTTTCACTCAGCGATTGTCAACAGTAGTGCCTTCTCTCACACAGTGATCATCAACAGTAGTGCCTTCTCTCTCACAGTGATCATCAACAGTAGTGCCTTCTCTCACACAGTGATCATCAACAGTAGTGCCTTCTCTCTCACAGTGATCATCAACAGTAGTGCCTTCTCTCTCACAGTGATCATCAACAGTAGTGCCTTCTCTCTCACAGTGATCATCAACAGTAGTGCCTTCTCTCACACAGTGATCATCAACAGTAGTGCCTTCTCTCTCACAGTGATTATCAACAGTAGTGCCTTCTCTCACACAGTGATTATCAACAGTAGTGCCTTCTCTCACACAGTGATTATCAACAGTATTGCCTTCTCTCACACAGTGATTATCAACAGTAGTGCCTTCTCTCACACAGTGATTATCAACAGTAGTGCCTTCTCTCACACAGTGATTATCAACAGTAGTGCCTTCTCTCACACAGTGATTATCAACAGTATTGCCTTCTCTCACACAGTGATTATCAACAGTATTGCCTTCTCTCACACAGTGATTATCAACAGTAGTGCCTTTTCTCTCACAGTGATCATCAACAGTAGTGCCTTCTCTCACACAGTGATCATCAACAGTAGTGCCTTCTCTCTCACAGTGATTATCAACAGTAGTGCCTTCTCTCACACAGTGATTATCAACAGTAGTGCCTTCTCTCACACAGTGATTATCAACAGTAGTGCCTTCTCTCACACAGTGATTATCAACAGTAGTGCCTTCTCTCACACAGTGATTATCAACAGTATTGCCTTCTCTCACACAGTGATTATCAACAGTATTGCCTTCTCTCACACAGTGATTATCAACAGTAGTGCCTTCTCTCTCACAGTGATCATCAACAGTAGTGCCTTCTCTCTCACAGTGATCATCAACAGTAGTGCCTTTTCTCTCACAGTGATCATCAACGGTAATGCCTTCTCTCTCACAGTGATCATCAACAGTAGTGCCTTCTCTCTCACAGTGATCATCAACAGTAGTGCCTTGTCTTACACAGTGATTATCAACAGTAGTGCCTTCTCTCACACAGTGATTATCAACAGTAGTGCCTTCTCTCTTACAGTGATTATCAACAGTAGTGCCTTCTCTCTCACAGTGATTATCAACAGTAGTGCCTTCTCTCTCACAGTGATTATCAAAGTAGTGCCTTCTCTCTCATAGTGATTATCAACAGTAGTGCCTGCTCTCACACACTGATTATCAACAGAATTTCCTTTTCTCACACAGTGATTATCAACAGTAGTGCCTTCTCTCTCAAAGTGATTGTCAACAGTAGTGCCTTCTCTCTCACAGTGATTATCAACAGTAGTGCCTTCTCTCACACAGTGATCATCAACAGTATTGCCTTTTCTCTCACAGTGATCATCAACGGTAATGCCTTTTCTCTCACAGTGATCATCAACAGTAATGCCTTTTCTCTCACAGTGATCATCAACAGTAATCCCTTCTATCACACAGTGACCATCAACAGTAGTGCCTCTTCTCACACTGTGACTCCTCTCATTCAGTGACCATCAGCAGTGAATCCTCGCACAGCTGTGGCAACAGTGTTTCCTTTCATTTATTGACCATATGCAACAGTGCCTGGTCTCGCATAGTGGCTATCAGCAACAGTGCTCCTTCTCATAATCAGTAACTATCAGCC
Source organism: Cherax quadricarinatus (assembly GCF_038502225.1). Classification (NCBI taxonomy): domain Eukaryota; kingdom Metazoa; phylum Arthropoda; class Malacostraca; order Decapoda; family Parastacidae; genus Cherax; species Cherax quadricarinatus. Next base: position 7,267,469 of record NC_091315.1, read on the forward strand.
CCAATACCCCTACAGATTAGATTAGCACCTTCAACAGTGCCTCCTCTTTCTCAGTGACCACCCATAACAGTGTTTCTTCACACAATGTGATAACCAAGTGCAGTGCTTCAGATCCCACAGAAACCACATATATCAGTGCCTCCTTACACACAGTGAATAATCACCCGTACCACTGTCTTCTCACACAGTGAGTGGTCACTCACAGCAGTGCCTCCTCTCACACAGTGATCACCCACAGCAGTGCCACCTTTCACTGAGTGATCACCCACAGCAGTGCGTCCTCACACACAGTGATCACCCATAACAGTGCCTCCTATCACACAGTGATTACTCACTGCAGTGCCTCCTCTCACACAATGATCACCCACAGCAGTGCCTCCTTTCACACAGTGATCATCAACAGTAGTGCCTCCTCTCACACAGTGATCACCCACAGCAGTGCCTCCTTTCACAGAGTGATCACCCACAGCAGTGCCTCCTCTCACACAGTGATCACCCACAACACTGTCTCCTCACACACAGTGATTACCACGTCAGTGCCTCCTCTCACACAGTGACCGCCCACAGCAGTGCTTCCTTTAACACAGTGATCATCAACAGTAGTGCCTCCTCTCACACAGTGACCACCCACAGCAGTGCCTCCTCTCACAAAGTGATCACCCACAGCAGTGCTTCTTCTCACACAGAGAACACCTACAGCAGTGTCTCGTGTCACACTGTGACCAACCACGAGAGTGTCTCTTCTCACCCGTTGACAGCCTACAGCAATGCCTTATGTTTCACTGTGACTACCCACAGCAATGTTCTTCTCACACTGTGACCAAAAAAGCAGTGTGTCCTCTATAAAGGTGACCACACTCAACATAGCATCGTCTGAGCATGTTTCCCATTCCACCCTTTCAGAAACTTTCCCCACTGAGCAGCGGTGCAGACTATTCAGACGGTGTCCACGCACTTCTCTGATGATCTTAAGCACAGAAAAATGCTCAGATGTTCATTTTTTTATTATATACTAATGTTTTTTCATACACACACACACACATACACACACACACGCACACACACACACACAAACACACACACACACACAGGACGTTCCAGCACACACACACAGACACAGATGAATCACACACACATGTAGTGGAGGCACACACGGCTCAGGGAGAGTGACACATCAGTGAAGAGGCGGGGCCAGGAGCTCGGACACCCCCGCAACAACTAGGTGAGTACACTAGGTGAGTACATACACACACACACACACACACACACACACACACACACACACACACACACACACACAAACACACACACACAAACACACACACACACACACAGAAGTGATGTAAGTATATGAGAGTAAGAGAGGTTAAGAGAGTGGTGAAGGAGAATAAAATGAGAGCAGAGGAGTGAGTGCGTTAGGTTCTGTTAATATATTTTGCTGAGATTAAGAAAAAGTTCTGGAGTAAGATTAATAGTTTAAGAAAGTCTAGAGAGCAAATGGAATTGACAGTTAAAATCAGAAGAAAGAGTTATTAGATGGGGAGTTGTAGGCGTGGGGGAGATGGTAGGACTGTTTTAAGGAACTGTTATATGCTGATGAACAGAGAAAGACAGTGATTTCATGCAATGGTCAGGGAGGTATAATATCCTTTAGCAGTGAGGACAAGCCGGATGTGAGTGTGGGGGAGGTGCGTAAAGCTGGGAATAGAATGAAAGAGGGTAAAGCAACTTGTTTTGATGAAATAACAACAGAAATGTTAAAAGCAGTTGGGGATATAGTTTCGGAATAGTTAGTGATTTTGTTTATTAAATGCATGAAAGAGAGGGAAAGTACCTAGAAACTGGCAGAGAGTGAAAATTTATAGTAGAATAAGCCTGTAGAGTAAATCAGGCAAAATATATGCTAGAGTTATTATTGAAAGAATTAAAGGTAAGAAGGAGAGCAAGTTTGCGGATGAACAAGGAGGCCTTAGAAAGAACAGGGGGTTTGTAGACCAAGTCTTTTAATGGAGATATATAAATGAAAAACATTTAAATAAAGATAAGGGAGTTTTCGTTGCATTCATTAATATAGAAAAGACATATGATAGGTTGGATAGGTAAGAGATATGACAGATGTTCGAAGTGAATGGAATAGGTGGTAAGTTACTAATTCCCGCTAAGACTTTTTATGAGGATATTGAGGCTAGCTGTAAGATATGTAGAAGTGAGGGAGATTATTTTCCAGTTAAAATAGGTTTTAGACAGAGATGCGTGATGTTACCATAGTTGACACATAGATTGGGTTGTAAAAGAAGTGAATACTTTGGTACTAGGAAAAGGTGTGGAATCTATTACAAAGTTGGAGTTGTCACAGTTCCTTTTTGCTGATGACACTATGCTTCTGAGAGATCCTTTAGAGAAGCTGCAAAGTTTGTTAAACGAATTTGGGAGGATGTGTAAAGGATGATAAGAGTGAACACAGGAAAGAATAAGTTGATGAGAGGTAACAAAACTCCAGCCCGTCGCGCTAACCACTAGACCAGCTAGCCACAATAAGATTCATCCAACTAGGTATATTTCTACACCATAGGAAGGTTAGCACAGGCACCTCTGTGACCACAAATGCAAGTTTTTACAGACGAATCTCCAGCTAGCGTGGCCGTGACGAACTCTAGCTCAAGTCCCTTCACTGCCGTCAACATGACTTAAGAAATCGTAATGACACGATTGCAATCGTGTCATTACGATTTCTTAAGTCAAAGAATAAGTTGATGAGAGGTAACAAACGAAGTGGATAATGAAACTTTGAATATCAAATTAGAAAGAGGTGTGAAGCATGGGTTGTGAATGTTGCAGCAAGGAGAAGGCTCGAGGCAGTGGGAATGTCCTGTCTGAGGGCAATGTGTGTGGTGTGAATATTTAGCAAAGAATTCATAGCTTGGAGATTCGGAGAAGATGCTGAGTTATTAAAAGTATTATCCAGAAGGATGAGGAGAGGTTGTTGAAATGATCTGGATATTTAGAGAGGATGGAGAAAAATAGGATGACTTGGAGGAAGTATAAATCTGTAGTGGATTAATATTATAATCTAGGGGGAGCGCTAAACCCGTAGAATTATGCAGCACTTGAAATCTGTAGTGGAGTTGGGGGTCGCCCTAGGAATGGCTGGAGGGAGGAGAGTAAAGACGGTTATGTGTATTAGGAGCTTGGGCATCCAGTAGGCATGTATTAGGGAAGGAGGTTAGATAGGACTGGCTAGAGGCAAATCATTTTTGGGACTTGACAGCCTGTTATAGTGTAAGCAACATAACATTTTGTGAAGGGAACCTGGTTAGTCGGACTTAAGTCCTGGAGGTGGAAAGTAGGGTAACACAGCCTATACTCTGAAGAAGAGGTAGATATAATTGAAGTTTGGAGGGGCATCTAGTGACATGGTCCTCAGACAAATAGAGAAATTAAAATCTAACAAATCCCCAGGCCCTGATGAATTGTTTGCAAGAGTTTTAAAGGAATGTAAAGAGGAACTTAGCAAACCTTTGGCTAATCTTTTCAACGTATCATTACAAACTGGCGTAGTGCTAGATAAATGGAAAATGGCAAATGTAATACCTATTTACAAGGCAGGTGACAGGTCTTTAGCTTCGAACTATGGACCAATAAGCCTTACCTCCATAATGAGAAAATTTATAGAATCAATAATTGCCGAGGCAATACGTAGCTATCTTGAAAGGCATAAATTGATTAATGAATCTCAACACGGTTTTACAAAGGGGCGTTCCTGTCTTACAAATTTACTAACTTTTTTCATTAAGGTATTTGAGGAGGTTGATCATGGTACTGAATATGATATTGTACATACGGACTTCAGTAAGGCTTTCGATAGAGTTCCACATCAGAGACTATTAAGGAAACTTAAGGCACACGGAATAGGAGAAGAATTTTTTTCCTGGGTAGATTCAAGGTTGACAAATAGAGAGCAGAGAGTGTGCATAAATGGGGAGAAATCAGAATGGGGGCACGTCACAAGCGGTGTTCCACAGGGGTCAGTGTTGGGCCCCTTGTTGTTCACAATTTACATAAACGACATAAATGAGGGAATAAATAGCAACTTAAGCAAATTTTCTGATGACACCAAAATAGGCCGCCCAGTTCATTCTAATGAGAACATTAGAGCACTCCAGGATGATTTGAATAGACTGATGCAATGGTCGGAGAAGTGGCAGATGCAATTTAATATAGACAAATGCAAAATTCTAAATGTTGGAAAGGAAAATAACCATGCCACATATAAACTAAATAATGTAGATCTTAATATTATTGATTGCGAAAAGGATTTAGGAGTTCTGGTTAGCAGTAACCTGAAACCAAGACAACAGTGCATAAGCGTTCACAATTAAGCTAACAGAATCCTTGGCTTTATGTCAAGAGGTATAAATAACAGAATACTTCAGGTTGTTCTTCAACTCTATATATCCTTGGTTAGGCCTCATTTAGATTATACTACACAGTTCTGATCACCGTATTACAGAATTGATATAAATGCACTGGAAAACGTACAAAGGAGGATGACAAAGTTGATCCCATGTATCAGAAATCTTCCCTATGAAGATAGACCGAGGGCCCTGAATCTACACTCTCTAGAAAGGCGTAGAATTAGGGGGGATATGACTGAGGTGTATAAATAGACAACAGGAATAAATAAAGGGGATGTAAATAGCGTGCTAAAAATATCTAGCCTAGACAGGACTGGCAGCAATGGCTTTAAATTGGAAAAATTCAGATTCAGGAAGAATAAAGGAAAGCACTGATTTGGTAATAGAGTTGTGGATGAGTGGAACAAACTCCCGAATACCGTCAAAGAAGCTAACACGTTGTGTACTTTTAAAAATAGGTTAGATAAATACATGAGTGGGTGTGGGTGGGTGTGAGTTGAACCTGACTAGCTGGTGCTACTGGGTCAGAAGCCGTGTTCCTTTCTTAAGTGGAGGTGACCTGACTGGGTGGACCATTGATCTAAGCGGAGGGTTGACTTGGACCTGCCCCGCATGGGCCAGTAGGCCTGCTCCATACATTTGTAACATGTGCCAAATGCCTTTTCCAAATCCATAAACGCAAATCCATAAATACTGTTCACCTTCATGCTTCACTTTAAACACTTGGTCTACACACGCCCTACCCTTCCTGAAGCCTCCTTGTTCCTTCGCGATCTTCCTCCTCTTAATTCTCTCAATAATAAGTCTTCCATATACTTTACCAGGTATAGTCGACAGGCTTATTTCCCTGTAATTTTTACACTCTCTTTTGTCCCCTTTGCCTTCATACAAAGGAACTATGCATGTTCTCTGCCAATCCCTAGGTATCTTCCCCGTCTTCCACTCATTTGTTAAGTAAAAGCACCAACCATTTCAAAGCTACGTTCCCACCTGCTTTTAATATATCTGTTTTTATCCCATCAATCCCAGCCAGCTGCTTTACCCACTTTTATTCTACCCACTGCTTCACGCACCTCCCCCACACTCGCAACTGGCTCTTCCTTACTCCTACAAGATGCTATACCTCTCTGCCCAGTACACGAAATCATCAACATTTAACATTTCCTCAAAATATTTTCTCCATCTTCCCAATACTTTCAACTCTCCATCTAATAATTCTCCTCTCCTATTTTTAACCGTCAAATCCATTCATTCCCTGTGCTTTCTTAACTTTCCTGCTTATTAATCTCGAAAACTTTCTCTTATTCTCAGCAGAATTTGTTGATAGTATTTCACCTACTCTCTCATTTGCTCTCCTTTTACATTCCTTCACCATTCTTTTAACCTCTTTTTCTAACAAAAAAAGGCACAATACCGTGACTGGAACGATACACAAATAACCCGCACATAAAAGAGAGAAGCTTACGACGACGTTTCGGTCCGACTTGGACCATTGACAAAGTCACACTAACCAGAAGTGGAGCAGGACGGCTATATATAGGCAGGAAGAGGTGGGGGTAGTAGTAGTAGTAGTACAAGAATGGTATATAATACCGACAAGGTGAAATTAATACCTTGTCGGTATTATATACCATTCTTGTACTACTACTACTACTACTACTACTACTACTACCCCCACCTCTTCCTGCCTATATATAGCCGTCCTGCTCCACTTCTGGTTAGTGTGACTTTGTCAATGGTCCAAGTCGGACCGAAACGTCGTCGTAAGCTTCTCTCTTTTATGTGCGGGTTATTCGTGTACCTCTTTTTCTCTCCAAATACTCCTGTTTCCTTGCATCTCTTCTGCTTTGTAAGAACCTCTCCTTCTCTTTTCCTACTCATTCTACCAATCGCTTTTCTTCCCTCACGCACCAACTTTCCCGTAACCATGCACATCTGCTGGACACTAACATTTCATTCATAAATCTTTCCTATACTTCTTCATCCACACTGCCTATACTCTCACTAGCCCATCTATCTCCCAATAGTTGTTTATATCTTACCCTAAGTGCATCCTTCCGTAATTTATTAACCTTCTCCTCTCTCTTTTACTTGCTGATACCATATAGGGCGTAATACCATATAGGGCTGATACCATATACGGCGTAATGACATAGTTTGTTGGACTATATATTGGTAGATAAAAGACTGATGGATAGACTTCAGGATGAGCATGTTTATAAAGGGGCCACAGGCATATCAGATCATTTTTTATTTCTAGCTACAGTGTAGCTAGGAAGTACATAGCCCAGCAAACTATGTCATTGCGCCCTTTGTCATATATTGTATATTTATTTATCATTTTGTTTTCTTAAAACATGTGCTATTACCAAAACCTCTTTCTATACAAAGTTCAGTCAACGGACCCCCATTATCATTTACACCTGGCACCCCAAACTTACCTACCACACCCTCTATTAGTTTCACCCACTTTAGTATTCATGTTCCCCACCACAACCACTCTCTCACTTGGTTCAAAACTCGCTTAATATATCCCAAAATCTCTCTCTTCTTTACACTCCTCTCTTCTCCAGGTGCATAAACACATAATCCCTCAAGAGGAACGCGAGTTTCTCTGTCTCTTAATATCATGTTTATTTTTCCCGTATAATCTACCTTGTTGTGCAAGAATGGTATATAATACCGACATAATTACTATATCTAGATCTACTAGATCTTTCCTTAATACATGGAATAACTTAACAAATCTTTGAGGACAATTGTGTTGCAAGAACTTAGCTTCGCTCAGACCTCTGCAACACGGGGGAACTGATGTGCCCCTTAATTTATGCACTTATGTTCCCTCTTCTCCTTGTGTGGAACTGTGGCGAAAGCCTTCTTGAAGTCCAAGAAAATGCAATCCACCCACCCCTCTCTCTCTTTTCTTCCATCAACTTGTCGTAAAACTCCAGTAGATTTGTGACACAGGATTTCCCTTCCCTGAAACCATGCTGGTTGTCGAGTATCAGCTCATTCCTTTCTAGGTGCTCCACTATCTTTCCGATAATCTTCTCCATGACTTTGCTTACAATGTATGTCGGTGACACTGTTCTGGAACATTCTGTCGCTGTCCACCTTGCCAATTCCTCTCCTTATTTTATATGTCGTTATCATGTCCCCCCTTTCCTCCAGTGTCGTCAGGTCGATTTCCCTTAACCTTTACGTGCTTGGCTAGGTGTGAGTTCCTAACTGGTGCCTCATACTCCAGTATGGGCCTAAACTAAACAGTGTACAGTGTCCTCAACGGAATGCTGTTCTTAGGTTTGCTAGGCGCAAACATGCTGCAGCAGTTATTTGGTTGATATACTCACCTAACTGTACTCACCTAATTGTGGTTTCAGGGGTCGATACTCAGCTCCTGGGCCCGCCTCTTCACTGACCACTACTGGGTCCTCCCTCTCCCTGCTCCATGAGCTTTATCCTACCCTTGCTAACAACTCTGTGACTGAAGAAATACTTCCTAAAATCTCTTTGACTCATTTGAGTCTCAAGCTTCCAACTGTGACCCCTTGTTTCTGTGTCCCATCTCTGGTACATCCTGTCTCTGTCCACCTTGTCTTTTCCACGCAGTATTTTGTATGTCGTTATCATGTCTTCCCTGACCCTTCTGTCTTCCAGTGTTGTCAGACCGATTTCCCTTAACCTTTCTTCATAGGACATTCCCCTTAGCTCTGAAACCAGCCTTATTGCGAATCTTTGCACTTTCTCTAATTTCTTGACGTGTTTGACCAGGTGTGGGTTCCAAACTGGTGCTGCGTACTCCAGTATGGGCCTGACGTACACAGTGTATAAAGTCTTGAACGATTCCTTACTGAGGTACCAGAATGCTATTCTCAGGTTTGCCAGCCGCCCATATGCCGCAGCAGTTATCTGGTTAATGTGTGCTTTTGGCGATGTACTGGGTATTATACTCACTCCTAGATCTTTCTCCTTGATTGAGGTTTGCAGTCTTTGGCCTTCTAGCCTACACTCTGTCTGCGGTCTTCTTTGCCCTTCTCCGATTTTCATGACTTTGCATTTGGAGGGGTTAAATTCTAGAAGCCAGTTGCTGGACCACGCATCCAGCCTGTCCAGGTCTCTTTGTAGACTTGTCTGGTCCGCATCTGATTTAATTCTCCTCATTAACTTCACATCATCTGCAAATAGGGACACTTCTGAGTCTATCCCTTCCGTCATGTCGCTCACATATACCAAGAATAGCACTTGTCCTAGGACTGATCCCTGTGAGACCCCGATCGTCACCGGCGACCACTGTAATACCTCATTACGGACCATGACTTGCTGTTGCCTCCGTGTTAGGTATTCTCTGATCTCTTGTGAAGAACTGTGTCGAAGGCCTTCTTGTGTGCCTCATTATATGTACCTGGTGTTATACTCACCCCAAGACCTTTTTCCTTGATGAGGTTTGTAGTCTCTGGCCCCCGAGACTGTACACCATCTGCGGTCTTCTTTGCCTTTCCCCAGTCTTCATGACTTTGCACTTGGTGGGGTTGAAATCCAGGAGCCAATTGCTAGACCAGGCCTGCAGCCTGTCCAGATCCCTTTGTAGTTCTGCCTGGTCCTCGTCGATTGAATTCTTCTCATCAACCTCACATCATCTGCAAACAGAGACACTTCGGAGTCTATCCCTTCTATCATGTCGTTCACAAATACCTACGAACAGCACTCGTCACAGGCGCCCGCTCTGACACCTCGCCACGTACCATGACTTACTGCCGTCTTCCTGACAGGTATTTCCTGATCCATTGTAGTGCTTTCTTTGTTATGCCTGACTGGTCCCCCAGGTTTTGCATTTTTCTCTTGTGTGGAACTGTGTCAAACGCCTTCTTACAGTCCAAGAACATGCAGTCTACCCACCCCTATCAATTTCTTGTCTTACTGCCATCACCCTGTAATAGAACTCCAGTAGGTTTGTGACACAGGATTTCCCGTCCCTGAAACCGTGTTGCCTGTTGGTGATAAGCTCATTCCTTTCTAGGTGTTCCACCACTCTTCTCCTGATAATCTTCTCCAAGACTTTGCATACTATACATGTCAGTGACTTTGGTCTATAGTTTAGTGCTTCTCGTCTGTCTCCTTTTTTAAAAATTTTGACTATATATGGTGGCTTCCATACCACAGGTAATCTCCCTGTTTGGACAGATGTGTTGAATATTATTGTTAGGGATACACAGAGTGCCTCTGCTCCCTCTATCAGGACCCATGGAGAGATGTTATCCGGCCCCATCGCCTTTGACGTATCTAGCTCGCTCAGCAGCCTCTTCCCTTCTTCCTTGATTGCATGTATTGTGTCCAACACTTGGTGGTGTACCCCACCTCTCCGTCCTTCTGGAGTCCCTTTTGTCTCCTCTGTGAACACTTCTTTGAATCTCATGTTGAGTTCCTCATATACTTCGCGGTCATTTCTTGTGATCTCTCCTCCTTCCGTCCTTAGCCTGATTACCTGGTCCTTGACTGCTGTTTCCTCCTGATGTGGCTGTACAACAGCTTCAGGTCAGATTTGGCTTTCGCTGCTATGTCATTTTCATATTGCCGTTGGGCCTCCTTTCTTACCCGTGCATATTCATTTCTGGTTCTCCAACTGCTCTCTTTAGTCTCCTGGGTCCTTTGCCTTCTATACTTTTCCCATTCCTTAGCACGCTTGGTTTTGACCTTCCTACACCTTTGGGTGAACCACGGGCTTATCGTGGCTTTTTCATTATTCCTGTTACCCTTGGGTACAAACCTCTCCTCAGCTTCCCTGCATATTGTTGTCACGTATTCTATCAACTAGTTTACTGACTACCCTGCCAGTGCCCTGTCCCACTGAACCCAGTTAAGGAAGTGTATTCCCACGTAGTCCCCTTTCTTGAAGTTTGGCTTCATTCGTCAGGCTCTTTCTGCTTCTCCCTCCACTTGTAACTCTACTGTGCATTCGAACCTTAAAACCACATGATCGCTGGTCCCAAGGGGTCTTACATATGTGATGTCCTCAATATCTGCACTACTTAAGGTGAATACTAGGTCCAGTCTCTCTGGTTTATCCCCTCCTTTCTCTCTGGTAGTGTCCCTTACATGTTGGTACATAAAGTTTTTCAGTACCACCTTCATCATCTTAGCCCTCCACATTTCTTGGCCCATATGTGGCTCCAAGATCTCCCACACACGCGCGCGCGCGCGTGTGTGTGTGTGTGTGTGTGTGTGTGTGTGTGTGTGTGTGTTTGTGTGTGTGTGTGTGTGTGTGTGTGTGTGTGTGTGTGTGTGTGTGTGTGTGTGTGTGTGTGTGTGTGTGTGTGTGTGTGTGTGTTTGTGTGTGTGTGTGTGTGTGTTTGTGTGTGTGTGTGTGTGTGTGTGTGTGTGTGTGTGTGTGTGTGTGTGTGTGTGTGTGTTTGTGTGTGTGTGTGTGTGTGTGTGTGTGTGTGTGTGTGTGTGTGTGTGTGTGTGTGTGTGTGTGTGTGTGTGTGTGTACTCACCTATTTGTACTCACCTTTTTGTAGTTGCAGGGGTCGATGCTCACCTCCTGGCCCCACCTCTTCACTGATCACTACTAGGTCCTCTCTCTCTCTCTCTCTCTCTCTCTCTCTCTCTCTCTCTCTGCTTCATGAGCTTTATCATACCTCGTCTTAAAGCTATGTATGATTTCTGCCTCCACTACATCACTTGCCAGACTATTCCACTTCATGACAAATCTATAACTGAAGAAACACTTCCTAACATCCCTTTGATTCATCTGAGTCTTCAGCTTCCATTTGTGACCCCTTCTTTTTGTGTCCCATCTCTTGATCATCCTGTCTCTGTCCATCTTATCTATTCCTCGTAGTATTTTGTACGTTCTTATCATGTCTCCCCTAACGCTACTGTCCTCCAGTGTCGTCAGGCCAATTTCTCTTAACCTTTTTTCATAGGACATTACCCTGGAATGCCCTGGAACTAGCCTTGTTGCAAACCTTAGCACTTTCTCTAATTTCTTGGCGTGCTTGACCAGATGGGGGTTCCAGACTGGTGCTGCATACTCCAGCATGAGCTGGAGTATGCAGGGAACACTATTCTCAAGTTTGCCAGGCGGCCATATGCTGCAGCAATTATCTGGTTTATGTGTGCTTCTGGAGATGTGCTTGGTATTATACTCATCTCAAGATCTTTGTCCTTGAGTGAGGCTTGCAGTCTATACCCTGTCTGCGATCTTCTTTGCCCTTCCCCGATCTTTATGATTTTGCATTTGGCGGCTTTTAATTCGAGGAGCCAGTTGTTCGACCAAGCTTCCAACCTGTCTAGGTCTCTTTGTGGTCCTGCCTGATTCTCATCCAATTTAATTCTCCTCATTAACTTCACATCATCTGCAAGCAGGGATACTTCTGAGTCTATCTCTTCCGTCTTGTCCTTCACAAATATCGAAAACAGCACTGGCCCTAGGACTGATCCCTTGTGGAACCCCGCTCGTTACAAGCGTCCACTGATAACTCGTCACCTACCATGACTCGTTGTTGTCTCCCTGTCATGCATTCTCTGATCCATTGCAGGGCCCTTCCTGTTATACATGCCTGATCCTCTAGCTTTTGCACTAGTATCATGTGAGGAACTGTGTCGAAGGCCTTCTTGTAGTCAAAGAAAATGCAATATATCCACTCTTCTCTCTCGTGTCTTACTTCCGTTTTCTTGTCACAAAACACCAGTAGGTTTGTAATATAGGATTTGCCTTCCATGAATCTGTGTTGGTTGTCGTTTATAAGCTTGTTCCGTTCTAGGTGCTCCACCACTCTCCTGATAATCTTCTTCATGACTTTGTATACTATACACTTCAGTGACACTGGTCTATAGTTTAGTGTCTCATGTCTGTCTCCTTTCTTAAAAACCTGGGACTATATTTGCCATCTTCCATACCTCAGGTAGTTGCCCAGTTTCAATGAATGTATTGAAAATTGCTGTTAGTGGCACTCACAGCAACTCTGCTCCATCTCTAAGGACCCATGGAGAGATGTCCGGTACCACCGCCATGCAGATATCAAGGTCACTTAGCAGCTTCTTCACCTCCTCCTCGGCAATGTTTATTTCATCCAACACTTGTTGGTATATCCATTGTTGGTGTACACCACAGTCGTTTCATGTGATCTTCCCACCTTCCTTCCTCAGCCTGATTACCTGGTCCTTGATTGTTGTCTTTCTCCTGATGTGGCTACACAACAGCTTCAGGTCAGACTTTTGATGCTATGTCTTTTTCATACTGTCGCTGGGCCTTCCTCCTTATCTATGCATACTCGTTTCTGGCTCTTTGACTAATCACCTCATTTTCCTGGATCCTTTGTCTTATGTACTTTTTCCATTCGCTAGTGCACTTAGTTTTTGTCTCTCTACACCTTCGGGTAAACCAAAGGCTCATTTTGGTCTTCCCATTATTTCTGTTGCCATTGGGAACAAACTTTTCTTCTGCCTCCTTGCATTTTGTTGCTACGTAGTCCATCATTTTGTTTACTGACTTTCCTACCAATTCTCATTCCCACTGAACCTCCCGAAGGAAGTTTTTCATACCTATGTAGAGTCCCCTTTAGTCTGGCTTCCCTCATTCTACTCCTGTTACCCTATCCACTTGTAACTCTACTATGTATTCAAGGCTCAGAACTACATGATCACTAGCTCCAAAGGGCCTTTCATATGTGATGTCCTCAATGTCTGAGCTACTCAGCGTGAACACGAGGTCCAGTCTTGTTGGTCCATCCTCCCCCCTCTTTCTAGTAGTGTCCCAAAGATGTTGATGAATGAGGTTTTCCAGTGCCACATCCATCATCTTGGCTCTCCATATTGTGGGACCCCCATGTGGTTCCAGGTTTTCCCAATCAATCTCCTTGTGATTATAATCGCCCATAACTAGTAACTTTTCTCTACCCGTGTGAGCTCTTCTGGCCACTTCAGCTAGTGTGTCCACTGTTGCTCTGTTGCTCTCTTCATATTCTTCTCTTGGCCTCCTGCAGTACTGTGGCGTGTTATACATCACCGCAATGATTACCTTATGTCCTCCAGACTGAATTGTACATACTATGTAGTCCCTTTCTCCAATTTCGTCCATTTCTTCCATTTCCTCAAATCCCCATCGGTTTCTAATGACCAGTGGAACTCCTCCTACCATTCTGCTCCCTCTATCTTTCATCTGAATCTGAAATCTCTGAGGGAAGATTGCATCTGTTATCATCCCAGTGAGTTTCGTTTCTGTGACTGATATGATGTCTGGTGACATCTTGATTCTTTCAAGCCACTCCTCACATTTATTTGTTATTCCATCTGCATTCATATAAAAAACCTTCAACTTCTTTACTAGAATTGTGGTCTGGGGAGAACATTGGGGTTGAGGAAGTGGGAAACCTGGCAGGGAGCTATGGCGGGTTATTGTGGGGGTGGAGTTTGTGATGAAGGGGTTGGGGCAGAGGGTACAGTGTGTAGGTTTTGGGTTAAATTGTTTGGTTGCATTGGGGTTGTCGTGGTTGATGTCCTTCTGTGGGTGGTTCTGAGGGAGGTTGTATTTGCTTATCCTCCTGAGTCTGGGTTCCCCTGTTCATCTCCGTCTTTGCCTTTCGTTCCTCCTTGCGTCTTCGTACCCTCTCTTTCAGGTTCTGTCTTTCGTCTTGTGTCCTGTCATGGTCGAGGTACACCCTCTGGCACTTCGGTATGTTCCTTAGTCGTACTTTCTCCTGCAGGATCGTGTTTTCAGCTGATTCTTCCTTGAAAAATCACTTTGACTGGCCGTTTTCTTTCCTCTTGCAAACCACCCTGTTCTCATAAAATTTGTCAAATGGGTCCTCTCATCTTTTCTATTGCTTTCATGATGCTTTCAGTCACTTTTTTCTCCACCTGTCTTGTTCCTTCATAAGTTTCCCATTCAACTTCCTGGAACCCGAAAACAAAAACTAACCTCTCACTTTCGTCCTCCCATTGCATTTCCCTTTGCATCCCCTGAGGAGATTTAGTTGCCTCTATTGCAGCATTCCTTCAATTTCTTCTCTAGCTGATGTCTCTGTGCTCAGTGGCCTGTCATTTTTCCTTATCAGCTTTTCCTCGGCACTGCTGTGGTCTGCTTATAGCTTAGCTCCTTCATTTTCTTGAGTCTTCTCATTTGTACCTGGTGTGCTGCTTGTTTTTTCCCATGCTCCACGGTGGTCTGATAGGGCTTCTGTATACAGTATAGCTACTTTGTTCCCTACAATCCCCTCATCTGTGACTTATGTAGCAGTTCCTAATGTCGTGCCTGTACTGCTCTTTGGCTCTTTGGACTGTTTCAGATTTTTCAGTTCCTCTTCTAAGCTCTGTATCTTAGCTTCTGCTGCTATGGCTTATAGTTCTCATTTCCTGCTCTCTGCAGCTATCCTCTACCCCATTTTCTTACTAAACTCTTCTAGCTTCCTTCCCCACTCTATCTCCCTTTTCGTAAGCTCTGCCACCCAATCTTCCCTCCCAAATTCATCAACCAGTCTCCCGGTTCTCCATCCTGCTCATTGGCAACCAATTTTTTTTGTCACCATAGAAACAAAACCTTTTGTACTTTCATGTGATCGTTTGAGATGTGTGTTCGTGAGTGTGTACTCACCTGGTTGTGGTTGCAGGAGTCAAGTCATAGCTCCTGGCCTAACCTCTTTACTGGTCGCTACTTGGTTACTCTTCCTGCTCCATGAGCTTTATCATACCTCTTCTTAAAGCTATGTACGGATCCTGCCTTCACTACATCACTTTCCAGATTATTCCACTTTCTGTCAACTCTGTGACTGAAGAAATATTTCCTAACATCCTCATAATTCATTTAACTTCCAATTCTTACCCCTTGTTGCTGTGTCTCATCTTTGGAACATAGTGTCTCTATCCCTCTTGTCAACTTCTCTCAGTATTTCATATGTCATAATCATATCCCCCTGATCTCTCCTATCCTCCATTGTCGTCAGGTCGATTAACTTTAACCTCTCCTCGTAGAACATGGCTCTTAGCTCCGGGACTATGGAACTGAACTTCTCCAGGCTGAGGGACTGACAACTTCAAATCTATGACTTCAAGGGTGATGGACTGATTACATCGTCTTCACATCTCTACTGTTCCTACCTACTTTCTGTATTCGAGTGTAGGCGAAACGTTTCAGAATAAAGTTGCCTAACTGTTGCCTATGTGTCTTACCTACCAACTTCTCCATTTTTCTTGGGTCCCTTCTGTCTCCTCTGCGAACACTTCTTTGAATCTCATGTTGAGCTCCTCACATACTTCGTGGTCGTTTCTTGTGATTTCCCCTCCTTCCTTCCTCAGCCTGATTGCCTGGTCCTTGACTGTTGTTTTCCTCCTGATATGGCTGTACAACAGCTTCGAGTCAGATTTGGCTTTTGCTGCTATGTCATTTTCGTATTGTCGTTAAGCCTCTCTTCTTACCTGTGTATATTCTTTTCTGGCTATATGACTACTCTTCTTGTTCTCCTGGGTTCTTTGCCTTCTATACTTCTTTCATTCTCTAGCACATTTGGTTTTGGCCTCTCTACACCTTTGAGTGAACCACGGGCTCATCCTGGCCTTCTCATTATTTTTGCTACCCTTGGGTACAAACGCTATCACATATTCCATCTTCTCATTTACTGACTTCCCTGCCATTGCCCTGTCCCAGTGAACCTCGTGCAGGAAATTCTTCTTGTACTTTGGGTTCATTTGTCCTGCCCTTCCTGCTTCTTTACTGCACTACTGAAGAATACTAGGTCCAGTCTCCCTGGAGACTGAGGTTTTCCAGTACTACCTCCACCATCTTAGCCCTTCACGCTTCTGGGTCCCCATGTGGCTCCAGGTTCTCCATCAATTTCTTTGTGACTGAAGTTACCCACAATCAGCAGCTTTGCCATGCTCGCATGAGCCCTTCTGGCCACTTCAGCTCTGCTCCTCTCATCATATTCTTGCCTTGGCCTCTGCTGTACTGTGGTGGGTTATACACCACTGCAATTACCACCTAGTGGCCTCAAGACTGAAGTGTTTCTATTATGTCTCTTGCTTCTCTTCTGTATCCTCTCTCCAGCTCATCAAAATCCCACTGGCTTTCGATGAGATGTGCCACTCCTCCCCCCTCTCTGCTCCCTCTATCTTTTCTCAGGATCTGATAGCCCATTGGAAAGATGGCATCTATTATCGTTCCTGTGAGCTTGGTTTAGATGAGAGCTATTATGTCCAGTAATGCCTTTTGATTTTCTCATGCCACTCCTCCCACTCATTTGTTATTCCATCAGCGTTGGTGTAACATACCTTCAGTTTCCTTTCCATCACTGTATTCTGGGGGTTCTGAGGGGGGGGGTGGACTTGGCAGAGTGCTGTGGGTTTTTTACAGCATAGTGTGGAATTGGGGCTGTAAGTGTGGATTGTGGTTTGTGTTGGTATAGTGTGTTTGGCTGTGGGGTTCTGAGGGTGGCTCTGTGTGTGTACGTGTGCTTGATGCTTTACCCAGCTCTGGTTGTCCTCTGCTGATTCTGTCCTTGTCTCTATTCCTAGCCCCTTTCATTTCTATGTCTTCTCCAATAGCTGCTGTCGTTCTGTTCTTGTTCTGTCATGGTCAAGGAACACTCTCTTGTAAGTTGATGATTCCTTCAGTCATGATTTCTCTTGCAGGACCTTGTTTTGCACCATATCTGTCTTGAAAATCAGTTTGACCAGCCGATTTTTTCTCTTCAAGTACCTTCCTATTCTCTGAAAATTTCCTCTCAGTCATGACCTACTCACCTATTTCTTTGATGATGTTTTTAATCTCTTGTTTTCTTTCAGCTGTCTCTCATTATGTGTCCTCCGTTCACTCTTCTGAAGCCCATGAACAAACACTGACTTCTCCCTCTCCTCCTCCAATTGCCTTTCCCTCTGTGTCTCTGGGTCCCGTTTGTACATAACCATTGTCTCCCTTAGTTTTTCCTGTAACTCTTGGAGGCATGGCCATGCCTCTCATGGTACCTGTCACCTTCTCTACCTTCTCCCCCCTCACTGTTATTCCTGCTCCTAACAGCTCTCCCCCTACATTCATCGGCCTTGCTTGGTGGACTGATAGGGCCTTAGTGTAAGTCTTTTCTCGTTCCTGTCTATTGGGCTCCTTATTTAATAATGGGTGTACCTCCTTCAGATACCATGTTTCTTCTGGGTACTAGCCCTGTAATTCACTTCACCATATTTATCTTATATTCTAAGACCTGTATCCTGGCCTATGCAGATTCAGCTTGTGACCCAAATATCTTCTTCTCTGCCTCCATCCTCTTTTCCATTCTCACAGAAAGCTCTCCCTCTCTTGTTCAATCCTTTTACATTGCTCTTCCATCCATTCCATGAGCCTTTGACTTTTCCTCTGAGCCACCATTTTTTTTAATTGGTTAGGTTTTGTAGTGAGTGTGTGCTGGTTGTGTGTGCATTTGTGAGTGGGTGAGTGTGTGTGTGTGTGTGTGTGGGTGTACTCACCTAATTGTACACACCTAATTGTGGTTGCAGGGGTAGAGACTCAGCTCCTGGCCCCGCCTCTTCACTGATCGCTACTAGATCCCCTCTCTCTCTTCTTCCTGAGCTTTGTCATACCTCGTCTTAAAGCTATGTATGGTTCCTGCCTCCACTACATCACTTGCTAGGCTATTCCACTTCCTGACAACTCTATGACTGAAGAAATACTTCCTAACATCCCTCTGACTCGTCTGAGTCTTCAGCTTCCAATTGTGACCCCTTGTTTCTGTGTCCCCTCTCTGGAACAACCTGTCGTTGTCTACCTTATCTATTCCATGCAGTATTTTGTATGTCGTTATCATGTCTTCCCTGACCTTCTTGTCCTCTAATGTCGTCAGTCCAATTTCCCTCAACCTTTCTTCGTAGGACATACCCCTGAGCTCCAGAACTAGCCTTGTTGCAAACCTTTGCACTTTCTCTAATTTCTTGATGTGCTTGACCAGGTGTGGGTTCCAAACTTGTGTTGCATACTTCAGTATGGGCCTGACGTACACGGTGTGCAGTGTCTTGAACGATTCCTTACTAAAGTATCAGAACGCTATTCTCAGGTTTGCCAGGCACCCATATGCTGCAGCAGATATCTGGTTGATGTGTGCCTCCAGAGACATGCTCGGTGTTCTGGTCACCCCAAGATCTTTCTCCTTGAGCGAGGTTTGCAGTCCTTGGCCACCTAGTTTATACTCTGTCTGAGGTCTTCTTTGCCCTTTTCCGATCTTCATGACTTTGCATTTGGCAGGGTTGAATTCAAGAAGCCAGTTGCTGGACCTCGTGTCCAGCCTGTCCATGTCTCTTTGAAGTCCTGCCTGATCCTCATCTGATTTAATTCTCCTCATTAACTTCACATCATGATGGAAAGGATAGACTCAGAGGTGTCCCACCTTTGAGTCTATCCCTTCCATCATGTCATTCACATATACCAGAAATAGCACTGTTCCTAGGACCAACCCCTGTGGGACACTGCTCGTCATAGATGCCCACTGTGTTACCTCATCCCGCACCATGACTCGTTGTTGCCTCCCTGTCAGGTATTCTCTGATCCATTGCAGTGCCCTTCCTGTTATACTCGCCTGATCCTCTAGTTTCTGCACTAGTCGCTTGTGAGGAACTGTGTCGAAGGCCTTCTTGCAGTCCAAGAAAATGCAATCAGCCCACACCTCTCTCACGTTACTTAGTTCTGTAACTTTGTCATAGACCTCCAGAAGGTCTTTGACACAGGATTTGCTTTCCATGAATCCGTGCTGGTTGTCGTTTATAATCTTGTTGCGTTCCAGGTGCTCCACCACTCTCCTCCTGATAATCTTCTCCATGACTTTGCATACTATACACGTAAGTGACACTGGTCTGTAATTTAATGCCTCTTTTCGGTCTCCTTTTTTAAAAATGGGAACTACATTTGCGGTCTTCCATACCTCAGGTAGTTGCCCAGTTTCAAGGGCAACTACCTGAGGTATGGATTGTGGTTAATGGAACACACAGTAAATCTGCTTAATTCTTGAGGACTCACGGGGAGATGTTGTCCGGTCCCATTGCCTTTGAAGTATCAAGGTCACTTAGCAGCTTCTTCACCTCATCCTCAGTTGTATACATATCGTCCAGCACTTGTTGGTCTATTACCAGTTGGTGTCCCACTCTGTCCTGTCTTCCCAGAGTCCTTCCTGTCTCCACTGTGAATACTTCCTTAATTCTTATGTTGAGCTCCTCGCATACCTCTTGACCGTTTCTTGTGAGTTCCCCACCTTCTTTCGTCAGCCTGATCACCTGGTCTTTGACTGTCGTCTTTCTCCTAATGTGGCTACAGAGCGTTTCGGGTCATACTTGGCTTTCGATGCTATGTCATTTTCGTACTGTCGCTTATCTGTGCATATTCGTTTCTAGCTCTTCTACTGATCTTCTTGTTTTCCTGGGTCCTTTGCCTTCTGTACCTCTTCCATTCTCTAATGCACTTAGTTTTTGTCTTCCTGCACTTGCCCTTGGGAACAAACCTTTCCTCTGCCTCCTTGTATATTGTTACATATTCCATTATTTCATTCACTGACTTTCCTACCATTTCTCTGTCCCACTGCACCTCCTGCAGGAAGTTCCTCATACCTGTGTAGTCCCCCCTTTTATAGTTTGGCTTTTCGAAATCTACTCCTGTTACCCTCTCCACCTGCAACTCTACTCTGTAATCAAAACTCAGGACTACATGGTCACTAGCTCCGAGGGGCCTCTCATATGTGATGTCACCAATGTCTGAGCTACTCAGGGTGAACACAAGGTCCAGTCTTGCTGGTTCATCCTCCCCTCTCTCTCTCTGGTAGTGTTCCTGATGTGTTAGTGCATGAGGTTTTCCAGTACCACATCCATCATCTTGGCTTTCCATGTTTCGGGGCCCCCATTAGACTCCCAGTTTTCCCAGTTGATCTCCCTGTGGTTGAAATCACCCATAACCATTAACTTTGCTCTGCACGATTGAGGTCTTCGTGCCACCTCAGCCAGTGTGTCCACCATTGCTCTGTTGTTCTCATCATATTCCTCTCTTGGCCTCCTGCAGTTCTGTGGTGGATTATACATCACAGCAATGACTTCCTTATGTTCCCCAGATTGAATTGTGCCTGCTATGTAGTCCCTTTCTCCAGTTTCGTCCATGCCCTCCATTTCCTCGAAACTTCATCTTTTTTTATGAGCAGTGCAACCCCTCCTCCCCCTCTGCTCCTTCTATCCTTCCTCAGGATCTGATATCCCAGTGGGAAGACTGCATCTGTTATTGTCTCAGTGAATTTCATTTCTGTGACTGCTACAATGTTTGGGGAGTTCTCGTTGATTCTTTCGTGCCACTCCTCATATTTATTTGTTATTCCATCTGCATTTGCGTACCACACCTTCAACTTCTTATCTATCATGGTGGACCTGGGAGAATATTGGGGTTGAGGGAGTGGGAGCCCTGGGGGGGCTATGGAGATTTGTAGTGCAGGTGGGATTTGTGATGGGAGGGTGAGAGCGGAGTGCCCATAGGGAGCTGCTGTGGCAGTAGGGTTTGTGATGTGGTGGATGGAGGCAGAGGGAACAGTGTGTGGGTTTTGGTTGAGATTGTTCAGCTGATTTGGGGTTGCCACAGTGTGGGTAGGGTCTGTGGTAGGAGGGTGGAGGCAGAGTGTCCAAAGGGGGCTGCTGTAGAGGTGGGGTTTGTGGTAGGAGGGTGGGGGCAGAGGGAACAGTGTGCAGGTTTTCGTTGAGGGTATTCAGTTGCTTCTGGGTTGTTGTGGTTGAGTCCTTCTGTAGGTGTCTCTGTAGGGAGTATTTGTCCTTCCACCTTAGTCGGTTCTGCTCGTTTTCATCGATGCCTCCCATTTCTCCTTTTGTCTTTGTACCCTCTCTCTCAGTTTCGTCCTTTCCTCCTGTGTTCTGTCGCAATCGAAGTACATGCTCCGGTACTCTGAATTGTCCCTCAGTCGTTCTTTCTCCTGCAGGATCCTGGTTCGAGCTGATTCTGCCTTGAAGATTTCTTTGACAGGCCATCTCCTTCTGTGCACAAACCTCCCAATTCTCCGAAAATTTGCCACCTGGGTCATGTCTCCCTCTCCTATTGCTTTCAAGGTACCTTTGATTGCTTTCTTCTGCCCCTGGTTTCTTTCATCATAGGTTTCCCCTTCAACTTCTTGGAGCCCATAGATAAACACTGACCTCTCCCTCTCCTCCTCCCACTGTGTCTCTCATTGCGTCCTCTGCGGTGTTTTAGCTCCTTCCATCGAAATGTTCCTGCCTTCAACCCCTGCCCTTGCTGCAGCCCCTATGCTCAGTGGACTGTCTTCCCTGCTCAGCTGTTCCCTGCCACTGTAGTTGACTGTTAGAATCTCTGCATAAATCATGTCTCCTGCATTGACTGCAGGCTTCTCGTTTGGTCTTCCTGTACTCGTCTTTTCCTGAATCCCTACAGCCCCCTCATCAGTGACTGGTAACTGATGTCATGCCTGTATTGTCATTTGTCTCTCAAGCTCCTCTTCTAAGCACTTATCTTCTGCTGCTAAGACTTGTAGTTCCCACTTCTTGCTCTCTTCAGCTATCCTCTCCTCCATTACCCTACCAAGCTCTGCAGTGTGTGTGTGTGTGTGTGTGTGTGTGTGTGTGTGTGTGTGTGTGTGTGTGTGTGTGTGTGTGTGTGTGTGTGTGTGTGTGCTCTTGTGTGTGTGTGTGTGTGTGTGTGCTTGTGTGTGTGTGTACTCACCTATATGTGGTTGCATGGGTCGAGTCATAGCTCCTAGCCCCGCCTCTTCACTGGTCGATACTAATTCACTCTCTCCCTGCTCCATGATATTTGTCATACCTCTTCTTAAAGCTATTTATGGAACTTGCTTCCACTACTTCACTCTCCAGATTATTCCAGTTCCTGACAACTCTAAGATAAAAAGAAATACTTCCTAACATCCCTATGACTCATCTGGGTTTTCAGTTTCCAATTGTTTCCCCTTGTTTCTGTATCCCATCTCTGAAACATTCGATCCTTGTCCACCTTGTCAATGTCTCTTAGTATTTTATATGTTCTTATCATGTCCCCTCTATCCCTCCTATCCTCTAGTGTCAGGCTGAGTTCCCTTAACCTCTCCTCATAAGACATATCCCTCAGTTCTGGGACTAATTGTGTTGCAAATTTTTTTGCACTTTCTCCAATTTCTTGACATGTTTGACTAAGTGAGGGTTCCATACTGGCACTGCATATTCCAGTATAGGCCTTAAGTACACTGTGAACAATGTCGTGAATGACTCCTTATTCAGATGTCTAAATGCCAATCTCAGGTTTGCCAATCTCCCATATGCTACAGCAGTTATTTGATTGATGTGTGCCTCAGGGGACATGTTCGTTATAATGCATACCCCAAGATCCTTTTCTTTAACTGACTTTTGCAGCTGTTGGTTTCCTAACCTGTACTCCGTCTGCGGTCTTCTGTGTCCTTCCCCAATCTTCATGACCTTACACTTACTGGGGTTAAACTCCAGGAGCCATTTGTCGGACCATACTTGTAGTTTGTCCAGATCCCCTTGTAATCTTAACTGATCCTCTCCCACTTGCATTCTCCTCATCAGTTTCACATCATCAGCGAACAGTGACACTTCTGAATCTATTCTTTCCTCCATGTCATTCATGTATACAAGAAACAGCACCGAGCCTAGGACTGAACCTTGTGGAACCCCACTCGACACATTCGCCCACTCCGACACTTCAGCACGTACCAACACACGTTGTTTCCTTCCTGTCAGGTATTCCCTGATCCACTGCAGTACTTTCCCCCGTTATTCCTGCCTGCTTCTCTAATTTTTGCACCAGTCTCTTGTGTGGTACTGTGTCAAAAGCCTTCTTGCAATTTAAAAAGTTGCAATCTACCCATCCCTCTCTCTCCTGTCTTACTTCTGTTACCTTATCGTAGAACTCAAGTAAATTTGTGACACAGGATTTCCCATCTCTGAGGCCATGCTGACTGTCATGTATGAGCCCAATCTTTTCAATGTGTTCCACTACTTTTCTCCTGATAATCTTTTCCATGACTTTACATACTATACAAGTCAGTGACAATAACCTGTACTTTAATGCTGCCTGTCTGTCCCCTTTCTTAAAAATTGGAACTACATGTGCTGTCTTCCACGCCTCAGGCAACTGCCCTGTTTCGATAGATTTACTGAAGATTGCTGCTAATGGCACACACAGTTCCTCTACTCCCTCTCTCAGTATCCATGGAGATATGTTATCTGGGCCCACCGCATTTGAGGTATCGAGTTCGTCTAGCAGTTTCTTCACCTCTACCTTGGTTGTGTATTGTGTCCAGCGCCTGCTTGTGCACCCTACCTCCACAGTTTGCTGGAAGCATTCCTGACTCTATTGTGAATACTTCTCTAAATCTTTTGCTTAGTTCATCACATACTTCTTGGGCACTCTTTGTGAGCTCCCCTCCTTCTTTCCTCAGCCTGATTACCTGGTCCTTGACTGTTGTTTTTCTCCTAAAGTGACTGTATAACAACTTTTGTTCAGATTTGGCTTTTGATGCTATGTCGTTCTCGTATTGCCTCCGGGCCTCTCTCCTTATCCTTGCATACTCGTTTCTGGTTCTTCTGCTCAGCTCCTTGTTTTCTTGAGTCCTTTGCCTTCTATACCTTTTCCATGCTCTAGCACACTTGGCTTTGGACTCTTTAAACCTCCAATTAAACCATGGGCTCACTCTGGTCTTACCATTTTTTCTGTTGTCCTTTGGTATGAACCTTTCCTCTGCCTCCCTGCACTTAGTGGTTACTATTTCCATCATTTCATTTTCTGTCTTTCCATCTAGTTCTTTTTCCCACTGCACTTCATGCAGGAAACTTCTCATTCCTATGTAGTCACCTTTTTTGAAGTTTGGTTTCTCTCTTTGTTCTCGTGCTGCTGCATTCTCCACTGTTAACTCAACAAGTTATTCAAAACTCAGGACATCATGATCACTAGTGCCAAGGGGTCTTTCGTGAGTGATATCCCCTATGTCTAAACTATTTAAGGTGAATAAGAGATCCAGCCTTGCTGCAACATCCTCTCCTCTGTTTCTGGTTGTATCTCTAACATGTTGATGCATGAAGTTCTCCAATACAGTCTCCAACATCTTAGCCCTCCATGTTTCTGGTCCCCCATGTGGCTCTAGGTTTTCCCAGTCAATCTCTTTATGATTGAAATCCCCCATTGTAAGCAATTTTGTCCTACCCACATGAGCCCTCCTGGCCACTTCAGCTAGTGTATCCACCATTGCCCTATTGTGCACATCATACTCTTCTCTTGTTCTCTTGCTGTTAAGTGGTGGGTTATACATCACTGGTATCATCACCTTTTGTCCCCCAGTCTGAAGTGTTCCTACAATGAAGTCGTCTGTTTCCCTTCTATCCATTCCTCCCATCTCCTCAAAACTCCATGGGTTTTTATGAGCAATGCTATTCCTCCCCCTCCTCTGTTCTGTCTTTCCTCATAATCTGATATCCAGGTGGAAAAATTGCATCTATTATCATCCCTGTAAATTTTGTCTCTATTAGTACTATGATGTCAGGTGATGCATCAATGATGCATTCTTGCCAGTCTTCACTCTTATTTGTTATTCCATCTGCATTAGCTTCCTTTCCATTACTGTATTTTGAGAGATGGAAGAGGAAGGTGCAGGCTGGGAGGGTGGGAGGCAAGGCACAATATTATGGGAGGCTGCTGTGATTGTGGAATTAGTGCTTTGGGGGGTGGTGGCTATGGAGTGAGGTTCATTTCTGTTTACTGTGTTTGGTTGATATGTGGTGACAGGGGTTGAGAGATTTCTGTAAGGATTTGTGTTTGATGTTCCCCCAAAGGCTGAGATTTCCTGTCTGTCGTTGCCTGTCCTGTCTCTCTTTCCTTCCACTGGTTCTGTCTTGCTCTCACTTTCAATTGTTCCCTTTCCTTTCATGTTCTGTCTCGATTGAGGAACACTTTTTGATAATCTGGAGGGTCCTTTAACAGTGGTTTCTGTTGTGAATGTCTTGAATGTCAATCTGATTGGTCGATTTTTTTTCCACGAATACCCCCCAAGTCTGAAAATTTTCTACCTGAGACATGTCCCTCTCTCCTGTTATTGCAATGATGTTCTTAATCTCTGTTTTCTCCCAATGCTTTTTTTCATCATAGGTCTGCCCTTCAGCCTCCTGAAGCCCATGAATAATTATTGACCTCTCCCTCTCTTCTTCCCATTTCTTTTCCCTCTGTATCTCTGGATCTGATTTAAGCATCTCATTTGCTGTTTCCCTAGTCATCTCCCAGACACCATGATGGCCTGATATTACTGCTGCAAAAGACTGCTTAGATCCATCCCCTCCTTCAGTCTCCTCACTGCCTGCTGATGTTCCCATTTCAGTCATCTTGCTCCTTTCAGACCTCATCTTTAGATCCTGCTTCAGCAAATCCATTTCTTCCTCCAATCTCTGTATCTTTGCCTCAGCTACTACAGCTTGTAATTCCCACTTCTTGCTCTCTGCAGATATTTGCTCCAACATTTTATTGCAAAGCTGGTTTAACCTTTTCTCCCATTGTTGTTCCATTTTGTTCTTGACCCATTCTACCCATTCTTCCTTTTCCGACCAGCCATCATCGGTTCCCTTGCATTTACATCCTCCCTTCTGGAAGCCCATTTTGTTTTTATCCTGTTGGGATGTTCTACCTGCTTAAGCTTATCGTAAAAATGTGTGTGTGTGGTTGGGAGATTTATGAGCTAATGTATTAGGTTAGGTTTGTGTGTGTGTGTGTGTGTGTGTGTGTGTGTGTGTGTGTGTGTGTGTGTGTGTGTGTGTGTGTGTGTGTGTGTGTGTGTGTGTGTGTGTGTTTGTGTGTGTGTGTGTATGTGTGTGAGTGTGAGACAGGTAGGAAGAGAGTGGTAGAGAGAGAAAGAGTGATGTAGAGAAACAGAAGGAAAGATGGAGAGAAAGAACGACAGAGGAAGAGAGAGAGAGAGAGAGAGAGAGAGAGAGAGAGAGAGAGAGAGAGAGAGAGAGAGAGAGAGAGAGAGAGAGAGAGAGAGAGAGAGAGAGAGAGAGAGAGGCAGTGAAAGAGGGAGAGAGGGGAAGAGGAAGATGGGGAGAGTAGGAAGGGAGGGTGGGTTTGAGTTTTATTGTGGGGTGCTGGGTAAAGACCTAGAATAGGGGTAGAGAGTGGGTGCTGGAGAGATAGAACTGGAGAGAAAGTGAGAGAGAGTGGTGGAGAGAAACAGGGATAGAGGTGGAGAATGTGTGCGTATGTGTGTACTCACCTAGTTGAGGTTGCGGGGGTCGAGTCCGAGCTCCAACATGTTATTGCAAAGCTCGTTTAACCTTTTCTCCCATTGTTGTTCCATTTTGTTCTCGAGCCATTCTACCCATTCTTCCTTTTCCGACCAGCCATCATCGGTTCTGAGAGCCCATTTTGTTTTTATCCTGTTGGGATGTTCTACCTGCTTAAGCTTATCGTAAAAATGTGTGTGTGTGGTTGGGAGATTTATGAGCTAATGTGTTAGGTTAGGTTTGTGTGTGTGTGTGTGTGTGTGTGTGTGTGTGTGTGTGTGTGTGTGTGTGTGTGTGTGTGTGTGTGTGTGTGTGTGTGTGTGTATGTGTGTGTGTACTCACCTGTTTGTACTCACCTATTTGTGGTTGCAGGGGTCGAGTCTTAGCTCCTGGCCCCGCCTCTTGACTGGTTGCTACTGGGTCCTCTCTCTCCCTGCTCCCTATGTGTGTGTGTGTGTGTGTGTGTGTGTGTGTGTGTGTGTGTGTGTGTGTGTGTGTGTGTGTGTGTGTGTGTGTGTGTGTGTGTGTGTGTGTGTATTAGGGGTATGTGAGTGCGAGGATGGTTCTTGTTTATTTAGGCGCTAACGGTTAGTGGGCTTTGTTTATTTAGGCCACTAATGGTTAGTAGGCTGTGTGTGCGTGTGTGCATATACTCACCAATTTGTACTCAACTATTTGTTGTTGCACAGATGGAGTTATATCTCTTGTCCCCGCTTCTTTACTGATTGCTACTGGGTGTGTGCGCATGTTTTTCTCACCTAGTTGAGGTTGCAGTCCTAGTTTCTGGCCCCGTGTGTGTGTGTGTGTGTGTGTGTGTGTGTGTGTGTGTGTGTGTGTGTGTGTGTGTGTGTGTGTGTGTGTGTGTGTGTGTGTGTGTACTCACCTAATTGTGGTTGCAGGGGGGTCGATACTCGGCTCCTGGCCCCGCCTCTTCACCGACCGCTACTTTCTCCCCCTGTTTCATGAGCTTTATCATACCTCGTCTTAAAACTATGTATAGTTTCTGCCTCCACTACATCGCTTGCCAGACTATTCCTCTTCCTAACTACTCTATGACTGAAGAAATACTTCCTAACATCCCTTTGACTCATCTAAGTCTTCAGCTTCCAATTGTGACCCCTTGTTTCTGTGTCCCATCTCTGTAACATCCTGTGTCTGTCCACCTTGTCTATTCCACGCAGTATTTTGTATGTCGTTATCATGTCTCACCTGACCCTCTTGTCCTCCAGTGTTGTCAGACTGATTTCCCTTAACCTTTCTTCTTAGGACATTTCCCTTAGTTCTGGAACTAGCCTTGTTGCAAACCTTTGCACTTCCTCTAATTTCTTAACGTGTTTGACCAGATGAGGGTTCCAAACTGGTGCTGCGTACTCCAGTATGGGCCTGACGTACACAGTGTATAAAGCCTTGAACGATTCCTTACTGAGGTACCGGAACGCTATTCTCAGGTTTGCCAAGCGCCCATATGCCGCCCATATACCTCCTGGTCGTGGTCACTAGCTCCAAGGGGCATTTCATATGTGATGTGCTCAATGTCTGAGCTACTCAGGGTGAACAGGAGGTCCAGTCTTGCTGGTTCATCCTCCCCTCTCTCTTTGGTAGTATCATTAACATGTTGGTGCATGAGATTTGCCAGCACCACATCCATCATCTAGGCTCTCCATGTTTTGGGACTCCCATGTGGCTCCAGGTTTTCCCAATCAATCTCCCTGAGTGAGCCCTTCTTGCCACCTCAGCTAGAGTGTCCACCATTGCTCTGTTGCACTCATCATATTCCGTTCTTGGCCTCCTGCAGTTCTGTGGTGGGTTATACATCACTACAATGACTACTGACTGAACTGTACCTGCTATGTAATCCATTTCTCCAATCTCGTCCATACGTTCCATTTCTTGATAACCTCACCGGTTTTTTATTAGTAGTGCAACCCCTCCTCCCCCCCTGCTCCTTCTATCCTTCCTCATTATCTGATATCCGGGTGGTAAGATTGCATCTGTTATTATCCCAGTGAGTTTTGTTTCTGTAACTGTTACGATGTCTGGGGACATCTTCTTGATTCTTTCATGCCACTCCTCACATTTATTTGGTATTCCATCCACGTTCGTGTATCAAACCTTCAACTTCTTTTCAGTAACTGTGGTCTGGGGAGAGAGGTGGGTTAGGGGGAGCAGGTGCCCTGGCAGGGGCCTGTAGGGGGTTGGTGTGGGGTCTGTGGTGTGGGGTCTGTGGTGTGGGGTGTGGGGGAAGAGGGCCTATCTGGGGTTCTAGTGGGTGAGAGTGTACTCACCTACTTGTACTCACCTAGTTGAGGTTGCAAGGGTCGAGTCCTAGCTCCTGGCCCTGCCTCTTCACTGGTCGCCACTAGGTCACTCTCCTTGAACGGTGAGCTTTATCATACCTCTGCTTAAAGCTATGTATGGATCCTGCCTCCACTACATCGCTTCCCAAACTATTCAACTTCCTGACTACTCTGTGGCTGAAGAAATACTTCCTAACATCCCTGTGATTCATCTGTGTCTTCAACTTCCAACTGTGTCGTCTTGTTGCTGTGTCCCATCTCTGGAACATCCTGTCTTTGTTATCATGTCCCCCCTATCTCTCCTGTCCTCCAGTGTCGTCAGGTTGATTTTCCTTAACCTCTTCTCGTGTGTGTGTGTGTGTGTGTACTCACCTAATTGTGGTTGCAGGGGTAGAGACTCAGCTCTTGGCCCCGCCTCTCCACCGACCGCTACTAGGTCCTCTCTGCTCCTGCTCCATGAGCTTTATCATACCTCGTCTTAAAACTATGTATAGTTCCTGCCTCCACTACATCGCTAGCCAGACTATTCCACTTCCTAACTACTCTATGACTGAAGAAATACTTCCTAACATCCCTTTGACTCATCTGAGTCTTCAGTTTCCAATTGTGACCCCTTGTTTCTGTGTCCCATCTCTGGAACATCCTGTCTCTGTCCACCTTGTCTATTCCACGCAGTATTTGTTATGTCGTTATCATATCTCCCGTGACCCTCCTGTCGTGTGTACTCACCTATTTGTACTCACCTATTTGTGGTTGCAGGGGTCGAGTCATACCTCCTGGCCCTGCCTCTTCACTGATTGCTACTAGGTCCTCTCTCTCCCTGCTCCATGAGCTTTATCATACCTCGCCTTAAAACTATGTATGGTTCCCGCCTCCACTACTTCACTTTCTAGACTATTCCACGAGTTGACTACTCTATGACTGAAGAAATACTTCCTAACATCCCTTTGATTCATCTGAGTCTTCAACTTCCAATTGTGACCTCTTGTGTCTGTGTCCCATCTCTGGAACATCCTGTCTTTGTCCACCTTGTCTATTCCGCGCAGTATTTTATATGTCGTTATCATGTCTCCCCTGACCCTCCTGGCCTCCAGTGTCGTCAGGCCGATTTCCCTCAACCTTTCTTCGTACGACAATCCCCGTAGCTCTGGGACTAGTCTTGTTGCAAACCTTTGCACTTTCTCTAATTTCTTGACGTGGTTGACTAGGTGTGGATTCCAAACTGGTGCTGCATACTCCAGTATGGGCCTGACGTAAATGGTATACAGTGTCTTGAACGACTCCTTACTGAGGTATCGGAACGCTATCTGTAGGTTTGCCAGGCGCCCGTATGCTGCAGCAGTTATCTGATTGATGTGCGCCTCAGGAGATATGCTCGGTGTTATACTCACCCCCAGATCTTTTTCCTTGAGTGAGGTTTGCAGTCTTTGGCCATCTAAACTATATTGTGTCTGCGGTCTTCTTTGCCCTTCCCCAATCTTCATGACTTTGCATTTGGCAGGGTTAAACTCAAGGAGCCAGTTGCTGGACCAGGCTTGTAGCCTGTCCAGGTCTCTTTGTAGTCCTGCCTGATCCTCATCCGATTTGATTCTTCTCATTAACTTCACATCATCTGCAAACAAGGACACTTCTGAGTCTATCCCTTCCGTTATGTCGTTCACATATACCAAGAACAGCACAGGTCCTAGGACTGACCCCTGTGGAACCCCGCTTGTCACAAGCGCCCACTCTGACACCTCGTCACGTACCATGACTCGTTGTTGCCTCCCTGTCAGGTATTCTCTGATCCATTGCAGTGCCTTTCCTGTTATGTGTGCCTGATCTTCTAGCTTTTTCAGTAACCTCTTGTGAGGAACTGTGTCGAAGGCCTTTTTGCAGTCCAAAAAAATGCAGTCGATCCACCCCTCTCTCTCTTGTCTTACTTCTGTCACCTTGTCATAAAACTCTAGTAGGTTTGTGACACAGGATTTTCCTTCCCTGAAACCATGCTGGTTGTCAATTATACACTTGTTTCTTTCCAGGTGCTCCACCACTCTCCTCCTGATGATCTTCTCCATGACCTTGCATACTATACACGTTAGTGATACAGGCCTGTAGTTTAGTGCCTCATGTCTGTCTCCCTTTTTAAAAATTGGGACTACATTTGCCATCTTCCATACCTCAGGGAGTTGCCCATTTCAAATGATGTGTTGAAGATCTTTGTTAATGGCACACACAATATCTCTGCTCCCTCTTTAAGGACCCACGGAGAGATGTTGTCTTGTCCCACCGCCTTTGAGGTGTCAAGTTCGCATAACAGCTTCTTCACTTCCTCCTTGGTTATATGTACCTCATCCAGCACTTGCTGGTGTACCCCCCTGTTCTGATTTCCTGGAGTCCTACTGGTTTCCACTGTAAATACTTCTTTAAATCTCGTGTTGAGCTCCTGACATACCTCTCGGTCGTTGCTTGTGAATTCCCCATCACCCTTCCTCAGTCTGATTACCTGGTCCTTGACTGTTGTTTTCCTCCTGATGTGGCTGTACAACAGCTTCGGGTCAGTCTTGACTTTCGATGCTATGTCATTTTCATATTGTTGCTGAGCCTCCCTTCTTATCTGTGCATATTCATTTCTGGCTCTTCGGCTAATCTCTTTATTTTCCTGAGTTCTCTGTCTTCTGTACCTTTTCCATTCTCTAGTACACCTAGTTTTTGCCTCCCTACACCTTTGGGTGAACCAAGGACTCGTTCTGTTCTTCCCATTATTTCTGTTTCCCTTGGGAACAAACCTCTCCTCTGCCTCCTTGCATTTTGTTGCGACATAGTCCATCATTTCTTGTACTGGTTTTCCTGTCAGTTCCCTCTCCCACTGAATGTTTTGAAGGAAGTTCCTCATGCCTGAGTAGTTCCCCCTTTTGTAGTTTGGTTTTTCCCACCCTATTCCTGCTACTCTCTCCACTTGGAGCTCAACTATTTATTCGAAGCACAGAACCACATGATCACTAGCTCCCAGGGGCCTTTCATACAAGACATCCTCGATGTCTGAACTACTCAAGGTGAATATAAGGTCCAGTCTTGCTGGTTCATCTTCTCCTCTCTCTCTGGTAGTGTCTCTAACATGTTGATGCATGAGGTTTTCCAGTACTACGTCCATCATCTTGGCTCTCCATGTTTTGGAACCCCCATGGGGCTCCAGGTTTTCCCAGTCAATCTCCTTGTGATTGAAATCACCCATAACTAGTAACTTTGCTCCCCCCACGTGTGCTCTCCTGGCCACCTCGGCTAGTGTGTCGACCATGGCTCTGTTGCTCTCATCGTATTCTTCTCTTGGTCTCCTGCAGTTCTGTGGTGGGTTGTACATTACTGCAATTATCACCTTATGTCCCTCAGACTGGATTGTTCCTACTAAGTAGTCCCTTTCACCCGTGCCATCCATTCCTTCCATTTTCTCAAAACCCCACTGGCTTTTAATGAGCATTGCAACTCCTCCCCCTCTCCGTCTTTCCTGAGGATTTGATATCCGGGTGGAAAGATTGAATCTGTTATTATTCTGGTGAGTTTTGTTTCTGTGAGTGCTATTATGTCTGGGGATGTCTCCTTGATTCTTTTGTGCCACTCCTCATACTTATTTGTTATTCCATCTGCATTTGTATACCATACCTTCAACTTCTTTTCTAAGACTGTGGTCTGGGAGGTGTATTGGGGTTGGGGAAGTGGGAGACCTGATAAGGAACTATGGGTGGTTGCTGTGGGGGTGGAGTTTGTAATGTAGTGGGTGGGGGCATTGGATATGGCATGGGTGTTTTGGTTTAGAGTGTTTGGCTGCACTGGGGTTGACCTGGTTGGGAGGCTTCTATAGGAAGCTGTGAGGGAGGTTGTATTTGATCTTCTTCCTGTGTCTGGGATCTCCTGTCTGTCTTCTCCATCCCCTCTCTTTCCTCCTTTCGCCTTTGTACCATCTCTCTCAGTTTCCGCCTTTCGTCTTGTGTTCTGTCGCGGTCGAGATACACCTTCCTGTATGCCGGCATGTCCCTTAATCGTGCTTTCTCCTGCAGTATCCTGTTCCGAGTTGATTCTGTCTTGAAGGTCACTTTCACTGGCCGGGTTCTTTTTTTTACAAACCCCCCTATTCTCCAAAAATTTTCCAGCTGGGTCATGTCGTCTTCTCCGATTACTTTCATGATGCTTTCAATTGC
>NC_091315.1:7305603-7438103 GCF_038502225.1 Cherax quadricarinatus
GATTGAACTCCAGGAGCCAATTGCTGGACCAGGTCTGCAGCCTGTGCAGATCCCTTTGTAGTTCTGCCTGGTCTTCGATCGAGTGAATTCTTCTCATCAACTTCACGTCATCTGCAAACAGGGACACCTCAGAGTCTATTCCTTCCGTCATGTTGTTCACAAATACCAGAAACAGCACTGGTCCTAGGACTGACCCCTGTGGGGCCCCGCTGGTCACAGGTGCCCACACTGACACCTCGCCACGTACCATGACTCGCTGCTGTCTTCCTGACAAGTATTCCCTGATCCATTGTAGTGCCTTCCCTGTTATCCCTGCTTGGTCCTCCAGTTTTTGCACCAATCTCTTGTGTGGAACTGTGTCAAACGCCTTCTTGCAGTCCAAGAATATGCAATCCACCCACCCCTCTCTCTCTTGTCTTACTGCTGTCACCATGTCATAGAACTCCAGTAGGTTTGTGACACAGAATTTCCCGTCCCTGAAACCATGTTGGCTGCTGTTGATGAGATCGTTCCTTTCTAGGTGTTCCACCACTCTTCTCCTGATAATCTTCTCCATGATTTTGCATACTATACATGTCAGTGACACTGGTCTGTAGTTTAATGCTTCATGTCTGTCTCCTTTTTTAAAGATTGGGACTACATTTGCTGTCTTCCATGCCTCAGGCAATCTCCCTGTTTCGATAGATGTATTGAATATTGTTGTTAGGGGTACACATAGCATCTCTGCTCCCTCTCTCAATACCCATGGGGAGATGTTATCTGGCCCCATTGCCTTTGAGGTATCTAGCTCACTCAGAAGCCTCTTCACTTCTTCCTCGGTTGTGTGCACTGTGTCTAGCACATGGTGGTGTGCCCCACCTCTCTGTCTTTCTGGAGCCCCCTCTGTCTCCTCTGTGAACACTTCTTTGAATCTCTTGTTGAGTTCCTCACATACTTCACGGTCATTTCTTGTTGTCTCTCCTCCTTCCTTCCTTAGCCTGATTACCTGGTCCTTGACTGTTGTTTTCCTCCTGATGTGGCTGTACAACAGTTTCGGGTCAGATTTGGCTTTCGCTGCTATGTCATTTTCATATTGTCTTTGGGCCTCCCTTCTTATCTGTGCATATTCGTTTCTGGCTCGACGACTGCTATCCTTATTCTCCTGGGTCCTTTGCCTTCTATATTTCTTCCATTCCCTAGCACACTTGGTTTTTGCCTCCCTGCACCTTTGGGTAAACCATGGGCTCATCCTGGCTTTTTCATTATTCCTGTTACACTTGGGTACAAACCTCTCCTCAGCCTCCTTGCATTTTGTTGCTACATATTCCATCATCTCATTAACTGGCTTCCCTGCCAGTTCTCTGTCCCACTGAACCCCGTTCAGGAAGTTCCTCATTCTTGTGTAGACCCCTTTCTTGTAGTTTGGCTTCATTCGTCCTGGCCTTCCTGCTTCTCCCTCCACTTGTAGCTCTACTGTGTATTCAAAGCTTAAAACCACATGGTCACTGGCCCCAAGGGGTCTTTCATATGTGATGTCCTCGATATCTGCACTACTCAAGGTGAATACTAAGTCCAGTCTTGCTGGGTCATCCTCTCCTCTCTCTCTTGTAGTGTCCCTTACGTGTTGGTACATGAAGTTTTCCAGTACCACCTCCATCATCTTAGCCCTCCATGTATCTTGGCCCCCATATGGGTCCAAGTTCTCCCAGTCGATCTCCTTGTGGTTAAAGTCTTCCATGATCAGGAGCTTTGTGTGTGTGTGTGTGTGTGTGTGTGTGTGTGTGTGTGTGTGTGTGCGTGTGTGTGTGTGTGTTATGTGGCTTGGCTGGTAACGTACTTAGTTCACAAGTTCACATTTGCTTACTCCTGCTGTCCCTGTTCACCTATCAGCAAATAGGTACCTGAGTGTTAGTTAACTGGTGTAGGTTGCATTCTGTAGGGAAAATATTAACCTAAGTTGCCTGAATGCTCCGCGTTATTAGGGTCTTTCCATATAGTTTACCAGTGTTGTTAGTTACATAGGTCTCTGTCAGTTGTTTCTTGGACTTGCAAAAATAAAGAATATCATTATTAGTAGCAGCTTATTATTATTTTTATTATTATTAATAATATTATTATTATGTAAGTATATGTGCTTGTCTTTTTTTTTATGTATTTGCTTTGGCGATTACTGAAATCGGTGAAGATAAGATAAGATAAGATTTCGTTCGGATTTTTAACCCCGGAGGGTTAGCCACCCAGGATAACCCTTGAAAGTCAGTGCGTCATCGAGGACTGTCTAACTTATTTCCATTGGGGTCCTTAATCTTGTCCCCCAGGATGCGACCCACACCAGTCGACTAACACCCAGGTACCTATTTGCTGCTAGGTGAACAGGACAACAGGTGTAAGGAAACGTGTCGAAATGTTTCCACCCGCCGGGAATCGAACCCGGGCCCTCCGTGTGTGAAGCGGGAACTTTAGCCACCAGGCCACCGGGCAGAAATGGTGACAAGTCGTTCTTCCCTGAAATATTTTGATATATATTTATATACATGTCGTAAAAAATTATGAAAAATTTAAAGTTTTGCACCGAAACTTGCATAAGTTTCTTACCTAACCTTATTATATTAAGAGGTTAATCCGTTGGGCCTCTTAATTACTTAAGCATTATTATGTATATTTTACCCACATAGGCAGAACATGCCCAGATTATTTTGTGAAAATAAATCCCATAAAAGTGAAATACTGTAAGAATGAGTTGGTTTGTTTATAGGACTGTTTTGATATGCCTAAGGTAGTTTTTTTTGCAAAATTTACCGTTTTTAATTATTTTAATGAAAAAAAAATGCAAATACAGTGGACCCCCGCATAACGATTACCTCCGAATGTGACCAATTATGTAAGTGTATTTATGTAAGTGCGTTTGTACGTGTATGTTTAGGGGTCTGAAATGGACTAATCTACTTCACAATATTTCTTATGGGAACAAATACGGTCGGTACTGGCACCTGAACATACTTCTGGAGTGAAAAAATATCGTTAACCGGGGGTCCACTGTAATCATAAAAGGAAACTTTGCAGAGGATTTATACTTTAATCGCAGCTCAGTGAGCAACAGCTCTTCAGATCGTGATTAATAAAAGAAACTTATTATGAATCTTGTTCATAGATAAATTTCATGAATGAATGACCCAAATTGTGTGTTGCCGATAATAGTGACGACAGAGGTGCCAGTATACGATCCAGAACTACAGTTCACTCTGTGTTGAACTATATCAAATGATGACTTGATGAAGTCATGATCTGACATCTGGCACCAACGCAACCTTCACCACCACAACCATAATCATAACCATGACCACCACACTGCACAATTACATAGTATATTATCATTACTACTACCCACATCCTTGCATCCTCCACTGCCACAACCACAACTAGTAATGACACATTCTGCACCATCACAATCCGTACACGATGACCACTACAACCATGCAACATTGTTACCTCAGAGTGAACCACCACAACCTCATATATATCGAAACCCTATATTCTGCACCTGCACAAACACACGCTAAAGAACTACAACCACACCCTAAATCCCAAATGTAATATAAACAACAGAAGTTTTTACAGAAACATGAACAACTACAACGTACATCCCTTCATCCACAACCTACACTATTATAACCGAATTCTTTAGCATCACAACCTGCATCATAACAAGGTGCATTACTAATGCAACCACAATCTCAGCATCACAATTAAAACCAGCACAACCTGCAGCATCTCAACCACAACATTAATCAGTAGTGTCTTTACAAACAGACCAGGTTCCGCCACGATCACCACCACTATAATCTGAACTACAATAACCAACAATAATACGACCTGCATCATTACACATTCCATTACAGCCTCAGCTGTCTCACAAACTTCTCAATCAAAATTTGCACCTGGAGAGTGTGAGCAGCGTTCACCACAACACAACCTGAGTTACCACAACACTGCAACTCAAACCTTCACCCGCCAGTCTGCACCACTACCACCCAGAACACCCACCCACCACCACCCAAACCTTCACCCGCCAGTATACACCACAACCACCCACCCATCTACCATCATCCAAACCTTCACCCGCCAGTCTGCACAACAATCACCCACCCACCCACCATCTTCCAAATAACCAACCAACACCACTAACCCACCGCCACCAACCCACTACCACTACCCACCCACCGACACCACAACCAACACCCAACCACTCACCCCCCAAACACCCACCCACTACAACCCAAACAACCAACACCAACCACCCACCCAACCACCATCACCACTACCACCAACCACCTACATTACCACCAAAAACTACGACCACCACCAACCACCCCACTACCAACCAACACTACCACCATACCACCACCACCAGCACCACCACCAACCCTTCCACCACCAACACTTCCACCACAAACCACCACCAACAACAACACAACCTGCACCAACACTGCTAGTACATTCAATATGCAAACAACACCCTTCACATCCTTTCTTAATACATGCACTACCAAAGCAACAACCTCCACCTCTCACCTTGTACATGCACTACCAAAGCAACAACCTCCACCTCTCACCTTGTACATGCACCACCAAAGCAACAACCTCCGCCTCTCACCTTGTACATGCACCACCAAAGCAACAACCTCCACCTCTCACCTTGTACATGCACTACCAAAGCAACAACCTCCACCTCTCACCTTGTACATGCACTACCAAAGCAACAACCTCCACCTCTCACCTTGTACATGCACTACCAAAGCAACAACCTCCACCTCTCACCTTGTACGTGCACTACCAAAGCAACAACCTCCACCTCTCACCTTGTACATGCACTACCAAAGCAACAACCTCCACCTCTCACCTTGTACATGCACTACCAAAGCAACAACCTCCACCTCTCACCTTGTACATGCACTACCAAAGCAACAACCTCCACCTCTCACCTTGTACATGCACCACCAAAGCAACAACCTCCGCCTCTCACCTTGTACATGCACTACCAAAGCAACAACCTCCACCTCTCACCTTGTACGTGCACTACCAAAGCAACAACCTCCACCTCTCACCTTGTACATGCACTACCAAAGCAACAACCTCCACCTCTCACCTTGTACATGCACCACCAAAGCAACAACCTCCGCCTCTCACCTTGTACATGCACCACCAAAGCAACAACCTCCGCCTCTCACCTTGTACATGCACCACCAAAGCAACAACCTCCACCTCTCACCTTGTACATGCACCACCAAAGCAACAACCTCCACCTCTCACCTTGTACATGCACTACCAAAGCAACAACCTCCACCTCTCACCTTGTACATGCACTACCAAAGCAACAACCTCCACCTCTCACCTTGTACATGCACTACCAAAGCAACAACCTCCACCTCTCACCTTGTACGTGCACTACCAAAGCAACAACCTCCACAACAACCTCCACCTCTCACCTTGTACATGCACAACCCCCGCAACAACCTCCACCTCTCACCTTGTACATGCACCACCAAAGCAACAACCTCCACCTCTCACCTTGTACATGCACTACCAAAGCAACAACCTCCACCTCTCAACATGCACCACCAAAGCAACAACCTCCACCTCTCACCTTGTACATGCACTACCAAAGCAACAACCTCCACCTCTCACCTTGTACATGCCCTACCAAAGCAACAACCTCCGCCTCTCACCTTGTACATGCACTACCAAAGCAACAACCTCCACCTCTCACCTTGTACATGCACCACCAAAGCAACAACCTCCACCTCTCACCTTGTACATGCACTACCAAAGCAACAACCTCCACCTCTCACCTTGTACATGCCCTACCAAAGCAACAACCTCCACCTCTCACCTTGTACATGCCCTACCAAAGCAACAACCTCCACCTCTCACCTTGTACATGCCCTACCAAAGCAACAACCTCCACCTCTCACCTTGTACATGCCCTACCAAAGCAACAACCTCCACCTCTCACCTTGTACATGCACCACCAAAGCAACAACCTCCGTCTCTCACCTTGTACATGCACCACCAAAGCAACAACCTCCGTCTCTCACCTTGTACATGCACCACCAAAGCAACAACCTCCACCTCTCACCTTGTACATGCACCACCAAAGCAACAACCTCCGTCTCTCACCTTGTACATGCACCACCAAAGCAACAACCTCCGTCTCTCACCTTGTACATGCACCACCAAAGCAACAACCTCCACCTCTCACCTTGTACATGCACTACCAAAGCAACAACCTCCACCTTTCACCTTGTACAGGAACTATCAAAGCAACAACCTCCACCTCTCACCTTGTACATGCACCACCAAAGCAACAACCTCCACCTCTCACCTTGTACATGCACTACCAAAGCAACAACCTCCACCTCTCACCTTGTACATGCACCACCAAAGCAACAACCTCCACCTTTCACCTTGTACAGGAACTATCAAAGCAACAACCTCCACCTCTCACCTTGTACATGCCCTACCAAAGCAACAACCTCCACCTTTCACCTTGTACAGGAACTATCAAAGCAGCAGCCTGCACCATTTCAGCTTATACATCACTCTCAAAGTAAGAACCACTACAGGTGATAATTCGTATTATACATGCACTATGAATGCAGCTATTACAACCAGCACCACCACACTTCCATCAAGCACCATCACACCTGCATCATGCACCATCACACTTACATCATGCAACACCACACCTGCATCATGAACCACTACACCTGCATCATGCACCACCTTCATTACAACCAACAACACCATACCTGCATCATGCACCACCTCACTTGCATCATGCAACACCACACCTGCATCATGCACCACTAAACCTGCATCATGCACCACCTTCATTACAACCAACAGCACCACACCTGCATCATGCACCACCATACTTGCATCATGCACCACCACACCTGCACCAAGCACCACCATACTTATATCATGCCCCACCACACTTCCATCAAGCACCACCATACCTGCATCATGCACCATCATAAATCGTGTACCACCACACCTGCATCATGGACCACCATACCTGCATCATGCACCACCTCACTTGCATCATGCAACACCACACTTCCATCATGCACCACTACACCTGCATCATGCACCACCTTCATTACAACCAGCAATAATACACCTGCATGAAGCACCACCTCCATTACAACCACCACGACCAAACCTGCATCAAGCACCACCATACTTGCATCATGCACCACCACCCCTGCACCATGCACCACCTCACTTGCATCATGCCGCACCACACCTGCATCATACACCACCACACCTGCATCATGCACCACCACACTTGCATCACCACACCTGCATCATGCACCACCACACCTGCATCATGCATCACCACACCTTCATCATGCACCACCACACCACCTCACTTGCATCATGCCCCACCACACCTGAATCATGCACCACACCTGCATCATGCCCACCGCACCTGCATCATGCACCACCACACCTGCACCATGCACCACCTCACTTGCATCATGCCCCACCACACCTGCATCATGCATCACCACACCTGCAACATACACCATCACTTGCATCATGCACCACCAAACCTGCATCATGCACCACCACACCTGCATCATGCACCACCACACTTGCATCACCACACCTGCATCATGCAACACCACACCTGCACCATGCACCACCTCACTTGCATCATGCCCCACCACACCTGCATCATGCATCACCACTTGCATCATGCACCACCAAACCTGCATCATGCACTACCACACTTGCATCATGCACCACCACACCTGCATCATGCACCACCACACCGTCATTATGCACTACCACACCTGCATCATGCACCACCACACCTTCATCATGCACCACCACACCTTCATCATGCACTACCACACCTGCATGCACCACCACACCTTCATCATGCACTACCACACCTGCTTCATGCACCACCACAAGACCTCACTTGCATCATGCCCCACCACACCTGCATCATGCACCACCACACTTGCATCATGCCCACCACACCTGCATCATGCACCAACACACCTGCATCATGCACCACCACACCACCTCACTTGCATCATGCCCACCACACCTGCATCATGCACCACCACACCTGCATCATGCACCACCACACCACCTCACTTGCATCATGCACTACCACACCTGCATCATGCACCACCACACCTTCATCATGCACTACCACACCTGCATCATGCACCACCACACCTGCATCATGCACCATCACACTTGCATCATGCACCACCGCATTTGAATCATGCCCCACCACACTTGCATCATGCACTACCACACCTGCATCATGCACCACCACACCTGCATCATGCGCCACCACAACTTCATCATGCACTACCACACCTGCATCATCCACCACCATACCTTCATCATGCACCACCACACCTGCATCACGCACCATCACACTTGCATCATGCACCACCACATTTGAATCATGCCCCAACACACTTGCATTATGCCCTACCACACCTGCATCATGCACCACCACACCTTCATCATGCACCACCACACCTTCATCATGCACTACCACACCTGCATCGTGCACCACCACACCTTCATCATACACCACCACACCTTCATCATACACCACCACTCCTTCATCATGCACCACCACACCATCATGCACCACCACACCTTCATCATGCACCACCACACCCTCACCATGCACTACCACACCTGCATCATGCACCACCACACCTTCATCATACACCACCACACCTTCATCATACACCACCACACCTTCATCATGCACCACACCTTCATTATGCACCACTACACCTTCATCATGCACTACCACACCTGCATCATGCACAACCATACTTTCATCATGCACTATCACACCTGCATCATGCACCACCACACCTGCATCATGCACCACCACACCGTCATTATGCACTACCACACCTGCATCATGCACCACCACACCTTCATCATGCACCACCACACCTTCATCATGCACTACCATACCTGCATGCACCACCACACCTTCATCATGCACTACCACACCTGCATCATGCACTACCACACCTGCATCATGCACCACCACACCTTCATCATACACTACCACACCTGCATCATGCACCACCATACTTTCATCATGCACTACCACACCTGCATCATGCACCACCACACCTTCGTCATGCGCCACCAAACCTGCATCATGCACCACCAACACGCGATACTTGGCGTGATAGAGAAACT
Source organism: Cherax quadricarinatus (assembly GCF_038502225.1). Classification (NCBI taxonomy): domain Eukaryota; kingdom Metazoa; phylum Arthropoda; class Malacostraca; order Decapoda; family Parastacidae; genus Cherax; species Cherax quadricarinatus. The sequence goes on from NC_091315.1 coordinate 7,314,847, forward strand.
GATCTGAGCACAAAGTAGAATTGCTTTTAACGAGGAACAAAATACGGTAAAGTAATTAAGAGTGAAATAGTGAGAATGTAATGAAAGATGAGATGAATTAAGGAAGGTGAATTAAAACAAGAATAAAGACAGAGACAGATAAAAGTAAAGAGAGAGAGAGAGAGAGAGAGAGAGAGAGAGTTGTGAAGGTCACTCTGCTGATGATCGGCGGTCACACATCCTGGGATGACTAAGGTGCTGGTTTCAGGCACAAGAGAGACTCAAGAATGCGAACAGGATCCTGCCAAATTTCGACTTGCACGATGCATTGTGAAGACATCCTTTTGAGACACGGGAGCTGCAAGATTCTGTTGAAAGCACAAGTACGTTAACACCTTGAGTATGCTCCACTTTCTTGGACTGCCTGCCCTCCATCTCATCTGCGACTTCTTCACAGAATTAAGAACAGAGCAAGACGACTCATCTCTCGCTGGACCCAACCTGGACAGATCTGTCATTTCAGCAGAGTCTTTAGCACCGTAGGAATGTGAGTGCCCTTACAAGGACAATATTGTCAAAGTACCACACTTGGTTCTACTCCGCGGACACCGAGAAGTGAGCTTCTACACAACAAGACTGGCAGTAAACAGAAACTACACTCTGAATTTTTCCTTCTCAAGAATATCACTTAGCCTGAGACCATTTCTTACTAGGAAGATTCGAGTCTGGAATATATTCTTACTGCATAAGAACAGTAATGAAATAAAGTCAGTTGACCAAATGATATCGCTGGGCCACAGATGACTCCAACTTCATCTTGTTCCCCATTTGTACATCACTTAACATCGCTTTTAGATAAAGCTAGGAATTATGAACTTAACCTAGTAAAACTCTGTGTAAAAATAAAGTGAGATGGAAAAAGAGACAGACAGGGAGAAGGTGGAGAGAGAGAGAGGGGGGTAAACTCCTGGAGTACACCTGGAGAACGTTTGGGGGAGAACCAATAGCTCTGACGTCCCGCATCATAAAAATCTTTGAAAGAGTGCTAAGAAGCTGGATTACAAATCACCTGGATTCCCAAAATCTGCACAATCCAGGGCAACATGGGTTCAGGGCAGGTCGCTCCTGCCTCTCACAACTACTGGCTCACTATGATATGGCCTTGGATGCACTGGAAGAAAATCAGAATGAAGATGTAATATACACAGACTTTGCAAAAGCATTTGACAAATGCGATCATGGTGTAATAGCCCATAAAATACGTGCTAAAGGAATAACTGGTAAAGTGGGGAGATGGATCTTCAACTTCCTAACAAATCGAACACAAAGAGTAGTGGTTAACAGAGTTAAATCGGAGGCTACCATAGTGAAGAACTCTGTTCCACAAGGCACAGTACTCGCCCCCATCTTATTCCTTATCCTCATATCAGACATAGACAGAGATATACATCACAGCACCGTATCATCCTTTGCGGATGATACTAGGATCTGCATGAGGCTGTCATCTGCTGAGGACGCGGTTAACCTCCAAGAAGATATAAACAAAGTTTTCCAGTGGGCAACGGTAAACAATATGATGTTCAATGAGGACAAATTCCAACTACTCCGTTATGGAAAACCAGAGGAGATAATAACTAGAACAGAGTATACTACAGACTCTGGCCATACAATAGAGCGGAAAAATAATGTAAGGGACCTGGGAGTAGTAATGTCTGAGGATCTCACTTTCAAGGATCACAACAGTGCCACGATCGCACGTGCAAAGAAAATGATAGGATGGATAATGAGAACGTTCCAAACGAGAGATGCCAAGCCATTGATCATCTTTTACAAATCGCTTGTTCTCTCTAGGCTGGAATACTGCTGTACATTAACATCTCCATTCAAAGCAGGTGAAATCGCAGATCTAGAGAGTGTACAGAGATCCTTTACTGCACGTATAAGTTCTGTCAAGCACCTTAACTACTGGGAACGCTTGGAAGCACTTGACTTGTACTCGTTGGAACGCAGGAGGGAGAGATATATCATAATCTACACTTGGAAAATCTTGGAAGGAATGGTCCCAAATCTGCACACAGAAATCACTCCCTACGAAAGTAAAAGACTGGGCAGGCGATGCAAAATGCCCTCAATAAAAAGTAGGGGCGCCATTGGTACACTAAGGGAAAACACCATAAGTGTCCGGGGCCCAAAACTGTTCAACAGCCTCCCATCAAGCATTAGGGGAATTGCCAATAAACCCCTGGCTGCCTTCAAGAGAGAGCTGGACAGATACCTAAAGTCAGTGCCGGATCAGCCGGGCTGTGGCTCGTACGTTGGACTGCGTGCGGCCAGCAGTAACAGCCTAGTTGATCAGGCCCTGATCAATCGGGAGGCCTGATCATGGACCGGGCCGCGAGGGCGTTGATCCCCGGAATAACCTCCAGGTAACCTCCAGGGAAAGAAGAGAGAGAGAGAGAGAGAATAAGCAGTATAAAAGCTTTGTAAACTTTGGGTAAGAGGGTTTTAAGTTAAACGCTGCAACCATTTCCGTTACGGAGACAAAAACTTGTATGTATTCAAGGAGAGGAAGTGTTGTTTGCGATGTTTGACTCTGGTGGATACGTCTAGTCATAAAGATCAAGCAGCTACCCCTAAGTGGAGTGTCCTGTTCCGTTATCATTATTGTCTAATGTTTATGCCAGTGATGACTTTTCTGGGAGAATAGGAGAGTGACTCTGCAACACACAAAGCTAGATGTACGGGAGTCCTACTTTACGTAAAGTGGTCTGGACATTCTGGAGTTCCAGAATCTTCCAATTATCATGCAATATTGCTGAAGTTTTCTTTGGTTGCCGAGAGCTTGCAGTCTCGGTTTATAGCCTTCTCACACTCTTCCTTCCTTCTTCTTTTCCAGATGTTACTCCATCCACACAGCCTTCCCTCGTTAAGCCTTCATCTCTTACTTCAACACTTACAAGGCCCATAACTCCTCCAGTTACTAAACTCCCTACCAGCCTATTATTTCTCCACACTGAACTTTTCCTACCTATGAACCAACCCCTTGCCTCCTTCTGGATGGATGTCCAGTTGTGGACATCTATCCATCCATCCCCACGTATTTCCATTACTTTCCCTGTCGCAGCTCAGGTTTCTTCCTCCAAGAATATCTAGTCTCTCTCTGTCTCCTTTGGTAGCTACTAATGTTTATCCACTCTCTACTCCACCTACCTCTTCTGGCTTTTTCATCATGCTTCCTAATGCTTCTCAGTCTTCAGAAACAATCGAAGCTTACCGACTTTTACTGAAGAAACAAAATTGGTGATGGACACTGACTCGCTTCTCATACTTTCACATTCTCACCTTCCACAATTCCTTACACCTGCTCCTACCCAACGTCATTCTTCTCAGGTTAGCCGCAAATCCTTTATTTTTAACTTACAGCTACCACCACATATCGACTTTATTGAATATCCTAACCCAGTCACCGCCTACGTTTTGTTGCCATTATCTCCCTGTATTCTGATAATGACGTTATTACAGTGAAATATAAGAGGCTAGAGGGGAAATGGGGGAAAGTTCAAGGTGTTGTTTTTTTCCTGTTTGTCCGTTTACAAGAACTAAAATTACCTTTGACTGTTGGCCTTCCTTTTCTCGATAAGACATTTAGCCAGAGTGCGCTTCTTGTGTGCACTGATATATCTTATTCTTAGCCTTTCTTTCGTTCTCCACTTCATTATACTGCTGCTTGTGTCAATTTGTGTAAGTAATGTAACGTCTGATATTTGTAGTTTTCTCCTTCACGCTCTTTATACACTGGTCAAAAATTTTTGAAAAGTTGTATGCTTCTTAAGTAAGATTAATTAATTCTTATGCATTTTCACGTCCTGAATCCAAATATCACCTTGAAAAATGCTTAATGGATATAGGTTTAAAGATACCAGTACGAGGCTTCTGAAAGAAGAAAACAAAGAATTAAAAGATAAACAGAAAATTTATTCATTAATTTATCATTATAATACAGAGCATGACAGCTAAGTAGAAGTATTTATATCATTCAATAGGAAAATAAAATTAATATAATATGCCTCACATGCATATAAATAGCTTACTGAGTGAATATTTAATTTAAGCTTAAAAGTAAACTTGCACATCACAATAATGAAGGTCAATGAGACTGAGTGTGGTAAGAAACACACTGCCACAAGCCTGTTGGAACCTGTTGTGACACGTAGGTGTATATTGTAAAGTAGAGCTAACAAACAATTTTAACCATGATATTCATTATCAGTGACCTAAAATTAGTTAGAAATTGCTACTCTGGTCTCGGAAGCATTTTGTTTGTTGACCAGTGAATTATCTATTCCTGACGTTGAATTTCTGATTTCTTCTTTACCTTGACGATCCTTTTAATTGAGTAATTTTAATGCGCATCATTTCCTCACCGAGAGGGTGTCATTATAATTTTCGTGGGCACCACTGGAGGCGTTCCTCGCTTCTCTTCCTCTTCAGTTTTTAAATACAGGCATCCCTACACATTTCGATACTCGGACTATTACTCTTTACTGTACAAAGCTCTCTATAGGCTGTTTTTCTACAGTAATGGACTTTGACTGGTCTGTGGTACTTTATCTTCATGACAACAATCACTTCCCTGTTCACCTTACCCGTTAGCAGTTTGAGTGAGTAGACTGGGCACCTTATTTATGTCCCCTCCCTCGTCCTCTTCAGAGTTATTTCAACTGTTTCCCTCAGTATTCATCGTAGCCTCGATTGCAGTCCCCTAAACCTCAAGTAGAAAATCTCGGAAATGTGTACCATGATAGTGTCTTGACTCTGTGCTGGTGCTGTGAGGCTGAAACATACTGAGTGAAGTCCCTACCGTTACAGTAGAACTACTGATTGGTTAGTAAATCCTAAACGGGCGAGGGCATTTGTACGTCGTGTTATTTGAGAAGAGATGCGTAACTGCAACTTCCACTACTTTTAAGTGTGCAATTTGAATTAACTTGAGTGGAAGGTACTTTCAAGACCCTGCTCTTCTTATTATGGTTGCTGGCGTTAGTGTTGCAGAGCCTGGTTAAGTTACCACAACAACTGAGTATCATCTCGCCCGTACATCCAAAGGGGTCTGTCTCTCCTCCTCGTATCTTTCCTTAAAACCTGGAGGGGGTCATCACCTTTAGAATTTACTCCTCGCGCTGAGGACTCTTATAACGTGCTCTTCATGCTCTGGGCCTTATGACATCCATGTCATCCTCTGAGGTCTCTTCAGTCTCGTTGTTCCCAAGGGGATCTCCCTCTTCAAAGAAAATTTTTTATTGTCCTGTCTATTCGTAAGCCAGGTATTTCGGGCGATTACAACTCTTACTACAGACCCATTCCTCTTACTAGTACAAGTTTCAGTATGGTATTTGGAATCCTATAAGTAACTCTTCCCACGTCAATTTGGATTTCGTAGGGGCCTTTCTGTTAATGCCCACTTGATCCAGATGGATACCAATATTTGCAACGCTTTTACTAATAATTACTCCGTTACTGAAGTCTTTGTTGATCTCGAAAAAACTTATGACTCCGCCTGGCGTTACAACATCTAAGTCCAGTGTGGCATGCTACAAGTATGTTACATTTTATTCGGCGTATGTCACATACCCATACAGGGTATCTCCCTACCAGCGAACCAGGTGTTAAAGATTTAACGATCAATAGGGGCCCCCATCGTTATATCAGTACCTCGATTCATCGGCCAGTCACAGACAAGCCCGTCAAAGGTGTGAAGCAATATGGTACACCTGTGACATAAGGTTTGGTAGACTTGTCTAGGCTGCTGGGTGACCTAAGGAGGCCTGGTCACAGACCGGGCCGCGGGGGCGTTGACCCCCGGAACTCTCTCCAGGTCCAGGTAAACCTGTGACATAAGGTTTGGTAGACTTGTCTAGGCTGCTGGGTGATCACGGTGCTTGTTGCCTCCTTTGATCATCGTGTTGTCCACGTGTTCTTACGTCAATGTACATATTATAAATAGTTTACATATTGTAAATACCAGCTTGCTTATTTGGTGAAGGAAAAGCAAATCATATAACCTCTGTTGTCTTTTGCCTGCTCCACTGTTTATTCAATTACGATATGGTGTGAAGGCCATTCTACACCTGTGTTTGCAATGCGCAGACTTATTCTTTGGGCCATCGAGGCAATCTACCGATTTTCCTTTAAGTATTTCTTAACGAAAAGATGCCTCTGTGTCCGACTTAATAATAGGGTTTTCCCTGACTTTATTCGGTTTTAAGACGATCCTCAGGGCTGTGCTCTTACCACCACCTTGCTTGCTTTAATGGCCTTGTCTGTTTTCCCCCCCAGATATTGTTAGTCTCTATGTGGGATGATTTTGCTAGAGCAGTCTCTCTCTCTCTCTCCAGAATGCTACTGATCGCTTTTCACTGGGCCACCTCTCATTTAAATTTTCAGTTGCAAAAAACGTATCATTATTTTCACACTGCACACTTTATACCTGTATGGTTATCGTATTCCTGTACGAGATATGGGTAAATTTCTTGGTCTTCTGTTTTTTCACCGAATGTCCTGGAAACCTCACATAAGCTGCATGTTATAGCCACCTGAACCTCCTTAAAACCCTTGCCTTTCTTTCATGCTCTGGGGACTGATAGGTAAATCCTTCTTTGTCTTCATCCCGCCTGAATTCCCTTACGTCCACCTGCATCATACTTTTCTTTCTTTCTTTAAGAAGTCCCGACAATTCGTGTTTTTTTTTCCACTTCCATGAGCCTATACTCACTTATCTCCTATAACTTCACACTTGCTATATTTTGATCACTTTCATTCTTACCGATGGTTCTGAAACCCCTGATGGTGTTGGGTATATAACAGTTTTTCATGACAAAATGGTCCGAGACCGTTTACATTTTTCTCAGCCCAGTTGTATGCAGTTCCCATGGCTATCATACATATTGCATCGTTCTCCACCTCCTCATTTATTGCTGTTTTGGACTACTACAGCGTTACAGGCAATCCAGAAATCTGACTCCCCCTCATTCCATCATCCTTCATTTACAACTTTGCTTATGCCACATTTCTGGTAAAGACAAAGACCCAAGGTCTCTAGACGTGTAGATGTTCGGAGTAACAAACAGGTTGACTGAGACGCACGGTTAGCTGGTCATGATCTCCGCTTTCACACGGGACTATTTTTCAGTGAGTTGTCGACAGCTTTGCACACACTGGTAACAACGGTGGTCCCAGTTGATCCACAATAAATTGTTTTCAGTCAAACAATGTTTGGGTTTATGGCCATCTTCTTTCCAATGCTATAATGTTTGGGAGACTACATTCGCCCACCTACATATCAGCCACACGTGTCTCACTCACGGACACATGAAGACCTACATATCAGCCACACGTGTCTCACTCACGGACACATGAAGACCTACATATCAGCCACACGTGTCTCACTCATGGACACATGAAGAAAGCCTCCCACCACTCTGCGAGGACTGTCAGTTTACCATATCTTAACAGATTGTCCTGTCTATCAGCAGGTATGCAAAATTCGCCTCCGACGTCTCCTTCCCCCAACTCGCATGTTATTTAAACAACCTTGCTGAAAGTCCCACGTTTGATGCAGACTCTTCGACCTTTTAACAGAAACTAACTTATTGCACCAACTTTGATTTTATTTTACCTCTTGATCTTTCCTCTGCCATTACAAACTTTTGCACACTCCTACCTTTCATTCCCTATCTTCCACATATCCCTTCTTTAGCACATCCCTTCATACAATTCTGCATAACACTTTCGATATTATTGCTTATTTTAATTACATTATTAGAATCCAGTGGTCCCAAGCAAAATAACCTTTAGGATCCCCTTTACGGGGCCCCTTGATGATGTCAGCTATTGCACTAGTCGAAATTAAATTTTAATATTAGAACCAGATGTACATTTAATTGCATGACTGTCACTGGCACTCTCTGATCATGTTGCCGAATAATTTTTATTAAATGAAGATTCAACAAAATATGAGAAAAACATGAAAGTGGTATTTTGAGTTCAGAACAGGAATAGTATGTAGAATATTAATTATAAATGAAGTAGAACATAGCCGATTAAACGCGATTTATAAATTATTAAAAAAAAACCAGTTAACTATTTGGGAATCCTTCAGTCGGTGAAGGTCTCAGCACTCGCTAGTCTGCTGATCGCTAAATCCGCTATTGTTCTTCAGCTGTTGAGAGAAAATCAGTATCACCATTTGTTTGTTATAATTAGGAAAACAGGGCTTATTCAGTCCAGTAATACTGCAAACCTTCCGTTGACAACAAAACATCAGAGGCAGGAGGTGGCATTAAGCAGTGAGATATCATCGATCATAAGGAATTAAATTATATTATTTTATTTTGCTGTTAACAAACTGGGTCACCCCGACCTAGGTGGAAGACGGCTGGTGCGGTAAAAGATAATTAATATTTATCGAACAAGTAGAAAAATAGTTATCAATGTTTTTAAAGTACTTCAAACCTGAAATAACTCTCGCGGAATATGGATAAAACACTCCTCACGCGCTTGGAAATGGATATTTAATCTCTTCGATTTTTGTTTACATTGATGAGAGGCACTTAGCTTTCTCAGCCTTTTATCATCAGAGGAAAGTAAACATTATTCACAATGAAACAAAAGTTTGGGTACATTATTTTTTAGAGTTGGAAGTAGCAAAATGTTAAGCATATTTTCTACCCACAATCGAAAAAGTAGATAAACAGCAAGTGGGATGGAATTTAACACATTATCACTTTTTATACTAGTGTGTAGTAACATTTCCAGTCATAGTGTTGGTTACTCCATTCTTTCGCATGCCTTACGTATGCTATGGACAAATGGCAGAAAAGCAACAGCAAAGAACTGTAGTCCAATAGCTCTAATGTCCCACATCATAAAAATCCTTGAAAGATCTCTAAGAGCATGATCGTCAACCACTTGAATTCCCAACAATACCACAATCCAGGACATGTTGCTCCTACCTCTCGCAACTACTAGACCAATGTCTTAGTCTTGGATGCACTACAGAACAAACAGAATGCCGATGTAGTATAAATAAACTTTGCAAAAGCCTTCGATAAGTTTGACCATTGTGTAATATCGAACAAAATGCGTGCTGGAGGAATAACTGCAGAAGTGGGCATATGGATCTTCAATTTTCTAGTCAATCGAACACAAAGAGTATTGGTAAATAGAGTTAAGTCGGAGGCTGCCATTATAATAAAAAGCTCTGTTCCACAAGGCCACCATCCTGTTCCTCATCCTCATATCAGACAGACAGGGATGTAAACCAAAGCATCTTGTCTTCTTTTCCAAACGATACTAGAATCTGCATAAATGTGTCATCCATTGAGGACACGGTAAATCTCCAAGCAAATATACACCAAGTTCTTCAGTGGCTACGGAAAACAATATGATATTAATGAGGACAATTTTAAATTACTCCGTTGTAGAAAACTGAAGGAAATGATAGCTAAAAGGGAGTATCTTATAAACTCTAACCACATAATAGAGCGAAAAAGTAGTGTGAAGGTCTTGGGAGAGTTAATGTCAGAGGATCTTACCTTCAGGGTGCACAACAAAAAATGATAGGATGGATAATGAGAATTTTCAAAACAAGGAATATCATACCAGTGATGATCCTTTTTAAATCACTTGTTCTCTCTATTCTGCTGTACACTAAAATCTAGATTCAAAGCAGGTGAAATCGTAGATCTAGAGAATGTGCAGAGAACCTTTATTGCATTTATAAGTTCAGCCAAGCACCTTAATTACTGGGAGTCACTTGACCTGTACCCCCTGGAGCACAGGCTAGATACATCATAATCTACACCTGGAAAATCCTAGAGCGGCTGGTACCATATCTGCACACAGAAATCACTACCAACTAAACCAAAAAAATATACGGCAGTGATATAACAGGTAACTGATTTAATAAGAGATATGGCTACCCTTTGCTTTAATAAGCACTGCTACACGCCTTGGCATAGATTCAACCAATGTTGAAACGTTTGGCAGGTTCTTCGTCGTAGTACCAGGTCCTAATAAGAGCAGCAATTAGCTGAACACTCTGGTTTCGCGATCCTGCTTTTTGTTATTGCCCATAAATTCACAATTAGGTTGAGGTCAGGAGAGTTTCCCAGGAAAAATCTCTAATCGGCTGATGCATGCAGGGGATGAAATGAAAAGCTGGAAGCAACCTGCCTGAAAGCTGGTTGCCTTGAATCAAAACGTCTAGTGTGAGCTGGGCGCAAAGGTATTGGTCCAGTGTGGTACGGTCAGTAAAGCACTGCATACCTTGTTCCAAGGTTCGTAGGTTAGAGTCTCCTTCGGTCAGAGATCAGTGTTATATATGAAGTTCAAAATGGTATATAATACCGACAGGTTGGTAGGTAAGACACATAGGCAACAGTTAGGCAACTTTATTCCGAAACGTTTCGCCTATACAGTAGGCTTCTTCAGTCGAATACAGAAAGTAGGCAGGAACAGTAGAGATGTGAAGACGATGTAATCAGCCCATCACCCTTGAAGTCGTAGAATTTGAGGTTGTCAGTCCCTCAGCCTGAAGAAGTTCAGTTCCATAGTCAGGATAGTTCCTGACTATGGAACTGAACTGTTCCAGGTTGAGGGACTGACAACCTCAAATTCTACGACTTCAAGGGTGATGGACTGATCACATCGTCTTCACATCTCTACTGTTCCTGCCTACTTTCTGTATATATAAATATATATATATATATATATATATATATATATATATATATATATATATATATATATATATATATATATATCAATAACAACACTGCGCTAGCCAAGGATTCGAACCCATGTTGTACTGGCCTGCCTCATGGTAAGGGAGAACCACATGACGCTTTAAACCACAGGACCACCCAACTCTATAAGAATGGTGCAGCCAGCGTGTTGTTATTGATCAATACCACTCGTTCTTGGTTACAGTAATATATAAATACTGCTCGTGAGGCTAGTACACCAAACAGGGATGAGAATTAAATTATCTTTGAAGCTCCCACACCTCCGTATGACCTCGGATGGCGGCCCAACAGCTAGCATTGCTGGCTGCGCCATTCCTGTAGGGTTGGGTGGTCCTGTGGTTTATATATATATATATATATATATATATATATATATATATATATATATATATATATATATATATAGATATATATATATATATATATATATATATATATAGATATATATGTCGTTCCGAATATGTAAAACTGGTCAATTAGCAAGAACTCTTTTAAAATTAAGTCATTTCTAAAGAAATTTCTTATAAGTTTAAAGATATATTTTTTTCATTAATGTTAATGTAAAAATTTATAATTTTGCTCCAGAAAAATCTTAGAAAACTTACCTAACCTTATTATAACAACACCAATTTATTTTATCCTAACCCAACTAAATATATTTTAGATTTGTTTATAATAATTTAGTACTAAACAAACACAATCAAATATATTTTTTTCGTTAGGTTCATAGTGATTTTGGCGAAATTATTGCATACACAAATTTTCACTTGTCCTATATGGCAAGATTAGCGTTGCTATTTAATCCAAGATCGCAAGTTCTGCCTATTCGGCACGACATATATATATTTAAGAGACAAACCACTCAAGTACTCTTACACTTTCTCAGTGCGTCATCAGGAGCTTTGCAATGCTGCAAAGTTAGCAACAACAGAAATGAGGGAAATTTATCTCAGAGGAAAAACAGCATGAATGACTCTCGCCAGCGTCTCAGACTAGCCAGCCCTAAAACTTCTAATCACTGAGAACAGGACATGTGACATAAGGGATTACGTTACAACAGTAGATAATACACATACAGAATGCTTCTATTGTGTATAACCTTTTAATTAATAAATAAACTGAAAAGGACGTACGCGCTAATTTGCCAGCTGACAATACATGTCCCAGGAGCCTTCTAGAATATTCTAGAAATAATCAGGAGGGTCTCAGCGTATGTTCCTAAGAACAAATGCAGTGTTTTAGGATATTATTACATTTTGCAATAAGCATCAGATGAATGTGCAAGAATAATAAGCCAAAAGCGTATTTTCATCATATATACTCTGATGAAGAAAATTAACTAAGTTTGTATGACCAAAAAAGTTCTTGCTCGTGTATCACTGATATAGAATTACTCATCCTCAGTGAGTATCCATGAATCTGCTCAGCTTTGGTAGCGGTAATGGTATACAATACTGACAAGACAATGTTTAAGACACACGTGTAACACCTGTCTGTCTTTATTCTGAAGATATTTTGCCAACCAGAGGTTTTGTAATTTTAGAGAAGTGGTTATTAGAGGTGTTGAAACTGGGGACAGTAGATGATAAGGTAATCAGTCCCTCAGCCAAGATGAAGGTGTTCACTTCCAAAGTCTTAATAAACTGATAAAACCAATGGTTAGTGAAACTCCTTCAGCATCAGCCAACATGGAGTCACACATCTCCATTCAATGAAGTCTCATTAACTGAACACTAATGATCATTATTCTATGCACCAGGAAACAGGGCAAGTGTTTCCTGATGCTGCTCTCAGTCGTTTAGGTGACGCATTACCTATAATGAAATCATTATGATGAATAAGCAGAACCAAATAATAAAAAGATTTAAGAACACTTTTTTCTTATACAAAAATAATTAGGTTCATATTTACAAATACCGATTTTATATGTAGTATAAACAATAAATGTTCTTTATGTATAACATTTTTTAGGTTTATAAGGAGAAATGAGCAAACACTACTACATATTTATCAGAAAGCGTTTCCTTCCCAGGATCGAAACGTTTTCTAATAAGTCGGTGTTTCCTCACGTTTCTTCAAACCACTTTGACAGTATCAGTTAACAATGTTTATATCATAACATCTTTAATTTACTAAAATATTATTATTATTTTTTTTATTAACACACTGGCCGAGTCCCACCAAGGCAGGGTGGCACGAAAAAGAAAAACTTTCACCATCATTCACTCCATCACTGTCTTGCCAGAAGGGTGCTTTACACTACAGTTTTTAAACTGTAACATTAACACCCCTCCTTCAGAGTGCAGGCACTGTACTTCCCATCTCCAGGACTCGAGTCCGGCCTGCCGGTTTCCCTGAGGTGATGTAGTTCAGCTGGGCTTGTGAGGTCTCTAGGGAGACCTAATTATATGGTCACCTTGCCTTGGCAAGTGGCTAAGCAGCCACGCCTTTTCGGCTTAAGTGTCAGCTCCTTTGTTCGTCACTGGCGTCAGATCTCGGCGTCAGGTCAAACACGTGGTGCACACCTCATCGTGGAGGGGGCTTGGACCACCATATAAGCCCAAGGAAGAGCATGATCTGGAGATTCGTGCAGAGCTCTGGCCTGGGTGCAGAGCTCTGAGCAGAGAGACTTTGAGGGGAGCTGCTGCTGGGGGGCAGGGCTCGGGAGAAGGCTGCTGAAGTCTCTGGAGGAGGCTGTTGGAGACATTGGGCAGAGTACTGGCTTGGAGTAGTACTCGTGCTGTATAGGTCTTGGGACCTGTCCTCTGAACTATATTGTAAGTTATATTCATTTTCGTCAAGTTGATTGTATTTCCTGTCTCACTGCTTATATGTTACACCCCATTTATCATTTATCTAATGTACTCCTGTTCCCAAATATATTATTGTACAAGGACTTAATAATAAACTGTGTTTGAGTAGAATAGTAATATTCACTGTCCCCGTTATTTACTCATTTATTCATTTAATTTTATTTCAAGTAGTGAGAGGGTGAGTAGGGTGGTGGGTAGAGTAATGACCTCACATTACCTACCTCTACTAATCATCTCTCCTACCACCTCGCCTGCCTATCCCCTGCCTACTCCCTCCATTTACTCTCATATACTCCCATATTCCCCTTATTATCGTTTACTCCCATACCCTCCTACATGACACTGAATCCCTTCATAAATGTTACTTTGCTCACGCTCCAACAGTGCGTCAAGTATTAAAAACCATTTGTCTCCATTCACTCCTATCAAACACGCTCACGCATGCCCACTGGAAGTAGAAGCCCCTCGCACGCAAAACCTCCTTTACCCCCTCCCTCCAACCTTTCCTAGGCTGACCCCTACCCCGCCTTCCTTCTGCTACAGACTGATACACTCTTGAAGTCATTCTGTTTCGCTCCATTCTCTCTACATGTCCAAACCACCTCAACAACCCTTCCTCAGCCCTCTGGACAACAGTTTTGGCAATCCTGCACCTCCTCCTAACTTCCAAACTATGAATTCTCTGCATTATATTCACACCACACATTGCCCTCAGACATGACATCTCCACTGCCTCCAGCCTTCTCCTCGCTGCAACATTCATCACCCATGCTTCACACCCATATAAGAGTGTTGGTAAAACTATACTCTCATACATTCCCCTCTTTGCCTCCAAGGACAAAGTTCTTTGTCTCCACAGACTCCTACGTGCACCGCTCACCCTTTTCCCATCATCAGTTCTATGATTCAGCTCATCTTTCATAGACCCATCCACTGACAAGTCCACTCCCAAATATCTGAATACATTCACCTCCTCCATACTCTCTCCCACCAATCTGATATCCAATCTTTCATCACCTAATCTTTTTGTTATCCTCATAACATTACTCTTTCCTGTATTCACTTTTAATTTTCTTCTTTTACATACCCTACCAAATTCATCCACCAACCTCTGCAACTTCTCTTCAGAATCTCCCAAGAGCATAGTGTCATCAGCAAAGAGCAACTGTGACAACTTCCACTTTATGTGTGATTCTTTATCTTTTAACTCCACGCCTCTTGCCAAGAGCTCCCATTTACTTCTCTTACAACCCCATCTATAAATATATTAAACAACCATGGTGACATCACACATCCTTGTCTATGGCCTACTTTTACTGGGAAATAATCTCCCTCTTTTCTACATACTCTAACTTGAGCCTCACTATCCTCATAAAAACTCTTCACTGCTTTCAGTAACCTACCTCCTACACCATACACTTGCAACATCTGCCACATTGCCCCCCTATCCACACTGTCATACGCCTTTTTCAAATCCATAAATGCCACAAAAGCCTCTTTAGCCTTATGTAAATACTGTTCACTTATATGTTTCACTGTAAACACCTGGTCCACACACCCCTACCTTTCCTAAAGCCTCCTTGTTCATCTGCTATCCTATTCTCCGTCTTACTCCTAATTCTTTCAATAATAACTCTACCATACACTTTACCAGGTATACTCAACAGACTTATCCCCCTATAATTTTTTGCACTCTCTTTTGTCTCCTTATCTTTATACAAAGGAACTATGCATGCTCTCTGCCAATCCCTAGGTACCTTACCCTCTTCCATACATTTATTAAATAATAGCACCAACCACTCCAAAACTATATCCCCACATGCTTTTAACATTTCTATCTTTATCCCATCAATCCCAGCTGCTTTACCCCCTTTCATTTTATCTACTGCCTCACGAACTTCCCTCACACTCACAACTGGCTCTTCCTCACTCCTACAAGATGTTATTCCTCCTTGCCCTATACACGAAATCACACCTTCCCTATCTTCATCAACATTTAACAATTCCTCAAAATATTCCCTCCATCTTCCCAATACCTCTAACTCTCTATTTAATAACACTCCTCTCCTATTTTTAACTGATAAATCCATTTGTTCTCTAGGCTTCCTTAACTTGTTAATCTCACTCCAAAACTTTTTCTTATTTTCATCAAAATTTGTTGATAACATCTCAACCACCCTCTCATTTGCTCTCTTTTTACATTGCTTCACCACTCTCTTAACCTCTCTCTTTTTCTCCATATACTCTTCCCTCCTTGCATCACTTCTACTTTGTAAAAACTTCTCATATGCTAACTTTTTCTCCCTTACTACTCTCTTTACATCATCATTCCACCAATCGCTCCTCTTCCCTCCCGCACCCACTTTCCTGTAACCACAAACTTCTGCTGAACACTCTAACACTACATTTTTATACCTACCCCATACCTCTTCGACCCCATTGCCTATGGTCTCATTAGCCCATCTATCCTCCAATAGCTGTTTATATATTATCCTAACTGCCTCCTCTTTTAGTTTATAAACCTTCACCTCTTCCTTCCCTGATGCTTCTATTCTCCTTGTATCCCATCTACCTTTTACTCTCAGTGTAGCTACAACTAAAAAGTGATCTGATATATCTGTGGCCCCTCTATAAACATGTACATCCTGAAGTCTACTCAACAGTCTTTTATCTACTAATACATAATCCAACAAACTACTGTCATTTCGTCCTACATCATATCTTGTATACTTATTTATCCTCTTTTTCTTAAAATATGTATTACCTATAACTAAACCCCTTTCTATACAAAGTTCAATCAAAGGGCTCCCATTATCATTTACACCTGGAAACCCAAACTTACCTACCACACCCTCTCTAAAAGTTTCTCCTACTTTAGCATTCAGGTCCCCTACCACAATTACTCTCTCAATTGGTTCAAAGGTTCCTATACATTCACTTAACATCTCCCAAAATCTCTCTCTTTCCTCTACATTCCTCTCTTCTCCAGGTGCATACACGCTTATTATGACCCACTTCTCGCATCCAACCTTTACTTTAATCCACATAATCCTTGAATTTACACATTCATATTCTCTTTTCTTCTTCCATAACTGATCCTTCAACATTATTGCTACCCCTTCCTTAGCTCTAACTCTCTCAGATACTCCAGATTTAATCACATTTATTTCTCCCCACCGAAACTCCCCTACCTCCTTCCGCTTTGTTTCGCTTAGGGCCAGGACATCCAACTTCTTTTCATTCATAACATCAGCAATCATCTGTTTCTTGTCATCCGCACTACATCCACGCACATTCAAGCATCCCAGTTTTATAAAGTTTTTCTTCTCTTTTTTAGTAAATGTTTACAGAAGAAGGGGTTACTAGCCCATTGCTCCCGGCATTTTAGTCGCCTCATACGACACGCATGGCTTACGGAGGAAAGATTCTTTTCCATTTCCCCATGGACAATAGAAGAAATAAAGAAGAACAAGAGCTATGTAGAAAAAGGGGAAAAACCTAGATGTATGTATATATATATATATATATATATATATATATATATATATATATATATATATATATATATATATATATATATATATATATATATATATATATGCATGTGCGTATATATATATACATACATCTTTAATTGTAAACTTTAATTGTAAAGGAAGGAATGTACACGACCCCCACAACGTTTAGAAAAGTGTTGGTTCATAAGTATTGTCACAGGCACTTCTTCTACTCCCGTTCCTTTTGATGTTTCAAATGGAAATAAATATGTTATACCAACGCTCTTCGTGTTATCCTTGATTAACACTCATAATTTACCACTATTGAATTCTAATAATTTTTTTGGCAAATACTTATAAGCTATGATTGTCTGTTACAGTATATGTAGTTGACCTACACAAAGCTTGTTTGATCTCTTTGTAAGGGCGTGTGTTTGTGGTGGTAAATGATGGGTGTGCTGGTTGTGGTGTAGGCTTTTATTGGTCCAGATTATGTTGATGATGTTTAGGTTTGCTCTAGTGTAGACTGTAGTTGTGGTGTGAACGGTTATAATGGTGCAGCTTGTTGTGGTTGTGATGCAGTTTAGTATTGGTGCAGACTGTCGAGGATGCAGGATCCTGGATTAGATACGTGGAGGTCTTTGTAGAGAGGTGAATAATGAAGAAGGCTGTGCCGATACAGGCTGTGGTGGTAGGGTTCAGTTTTGTACTGAATCAAGTTGTGGTGGGGGTTGGCTGTTGCTTTTGATTGGTGGAGGCTGTGATGGTAGTGGTGGTAGGGCTGTACACGTAAGTTTGCAGAGGTGAAGATTGTGGCGGTGAGGAGTGTACATTTGTAGTGGTGCAAGATGTAATGGTGGAGGTAAAAGTTCGTAGTTGTGCAAATGTTAACGGTGTTGGTACAAGATCTTCTGGTGGGGAAGTAAGCTTAGGGTGGGTGCATGTTAGTAATGAGGGTGAAGCTTGAGATGATGCAGGAGATGCAAATGTATCTTTATAGTTATGTAGCTCGTGCTGGTTTGTGCCTGTGACGCTGGTGGTGGTGGTGGTGGTGGTGGTGGTGGTGGTGGTGGTTTTGGTGGAGATGGTGGTTTTGGTAGTGGTGGTGGGACTGTAGGTTAGTAGAGGCATACGCTTCAGCAGCAAGGCTCTGGTGTAGGATCATGATGATGCAGGTTGTGGTGGATGGGTTGTTAACTGGTAATGGTGCAGGTTGTGGAATATAGGTTATTGACTGGTGATGGTGCAGGTTGTGGTAGATGGGTTGTTAACTGGTAATGGTGCAGGTTGTGGAATATGGGTTATTGACTGGTGATGGTGCAGGCTGTGGTAGATGGGTTGTTAACTGGTAATGGTGCAGGTTGTGGAATATGGGTTATTGACTGGTGATGGGGCAGGTTGTGGTAGATTGGTTGTTAACTGGTGATGGTGTAGGTTGTGGAATATAGGTTATTGCCTGGTGATGGTGCAGGTTGTGGTAGATGGGTTGTTAATTGGTGATGGTGCAGGTTGCGGTAGATGGGTTGTTAACTGGTGATGGTGCAGGTTGTGGAATATAGGTTATTGCCTGGTGATGGTGCAGGTTGTGGTAGATGGGTTGTTAATTGGTGATGGTGCAGGTTGTGGTAGATGGGTTGTTAACTGGTGATGGTGCAGGTTGCGGTAGATGGGTTGTTAACTGGTGATGGTGCAGGTTGTGGAATATAGGTTATTGCCCGGTGATGGTGCAGGTTGTGGTAGATGGGTTGTTAATTGGTGATGGTGCAGGTTGTGGTAGATGGGTTGTTAACTGGTGATGGTGCAGGTTGTGGTAGATGGGTTGTTAACTGGTGATGGTGCAGGTTGTGGAATATAGGTTATTGACTGGTGATGGTGCAGGTTGCGGTAGATGGGTTGTTAACTGGTGATGGTGCAGGTTGTGGTAGATGGGTTGTTAACTGGTGATGGTGCAGGTTGTGGTAGATGTGTTGTTAACTGGTGATGGTGCAGGTTGTGGTAGATGGGTTGTTAACTGGTGATGGTGCAGGTTGTGGTAGATGGGTTGTTAACTGGTAATGGTGCAGGTTGTGGAATATGGGTTATTGACTGGTGATGGCGCAGGTTGTGGTAGATTGGTTGTTAACTGGTGATGGTGCAGGTTGTGGAATATAGGTCATTGCCTGGTGATGGTGCAGGTTGAGGTAGATCGGGTGTTGACTGGTGATGGAGCAGGCTATAGTGGTAGGGACGAAAGTTGGTGGTGGGTGTGGAGTGAGGATATAGCTTTGTGGTGGAGTAGGTTAAGGAGGCGGGGTGTAGGTTAGGGTGGTGGGGGTGTAGGTTAGGGTGATGGGGGTGTAGGTTAAGGTGGCGGGGGTGTAGGTTAGGGTGTAGGTTAGAATGTGGGGTTGTAGGTGTATGTTGTGGAGGTGAAGAATGTGAGGTTGTAGGTGTATGTTGTGGAGGTGAAGAATGTGGGGTTGTAGGTGTATGTTGTGGGGGTGAAGAATGTGGGGTTGTAGGTGTATGTTGTGGAGGTGAAGAATGTGGGGTTGTAGGTGTATGTTGTGGAGGTGAAGAATGTGGGGTTGTAGGTGTATGTTGTGGAGGTGAAGAATGTGGGGTTGTAGGTGTATGTTGTGGGGGTGAAGAATGTGGGGTTGTAGGTGTATGTTGTGGAGGTGAAGAATGAGGTAAAGAATGTGGCGTTGTAGGTTGTAGGTGTATGTCGTGGGGGTGAAGAATGTGGGGTTGTAGGTGTATGTTGTGGGGGTGAAGAATGTGGGTTGTAGGTGTATGTTGTGGGGGTGAAGAATGTGGTTGTAGGTGTATGTTGTGGAGAATGTGGGGTTGTAGGTTTATGTTGTGGAGGTGAAGAATGTGGGGTTGTAGGTGTGTTGGGGGTGAAGAATGTGGGAGGTTGTAGGTGTATGTTGTGGGGGTGAAGAATGTGGGGTTGTAGGTGTATGTTGTGGGGTGAAGAATGAAGAATGTGGCGTTGTAGGTGTATGTTGTGGGGGTGAAGAATGTGGCGTTGTAGGTGTATGTTGTGGGGGTGAAGAATGTGGCGTTGTAGGTGTATGTTGTGGGGGTGAAGAATGTGGCGTTGTAGGTGTATGTTGTGGGGGTGAAGAATGTGGCGTTGTAGGTGTATGTTGTGGGGGTGAAGAATGTGGGGTTGTAGGTGTATGTTGTGGAGGTGAAGAATGTGGGGTTGTAGGTGTATGTTGTGGAGGTGAAGAATGTGGCGTTGTAGGTGTATGTTGTGGAGGTGAAGAATGTGGCGTTGTAGGTGTATGTTGTGGAGGTGAAGAATGTGGCGTTGTAGGTGTATGTTGTGGAGGTGAAGAATGTGGGGTTGTAGGTGTATGTTGTGGAATGGGCGTGAATCTTGAATGTGGCGTTGTAGGTGTATGTTGTGGGGGTGAAGAATGTGGCGTTGTAGGTGTATGTTGTGGGGGTGAAGAATGTGGCGTTGTAGGTGTATGTTGTGGGGGTGAAGAATGTGGGGTTGTAGGTGTATGTTGTGGGGGTGAAGAATGTGGGGTTGTAGGTGTATGTTGTGGATGAAGAATGTGTTGGGTGTATGTGTGGGGGTGAAGAATGTGGGGTTGTAGGTGTATGTTGTGGGGGTGATGAAGAATGTGGCGTTGTAGGTGTATGTTGTGGGGATGAAGAATGTGGGGTTGTAGGTGTATGTTGTGGGGGTGAAGAATGTGGCGTTGTAGGTGTATGTTGTTGGGGTGAAGAATGTGGGGTTGTAGGTGTATATTGTGGGAGTGAAGAAATTGGTGTTGTAGGTGTATGTTGTGGGGGTGAATAATGTGGGGTTGTAGGTGTATGTTGTGGAGGTGAAGAATGTGGGGTTGTAGGTGTATGTTGTGGGGGTGAAGAATGTGGGGTTGTAGGTGTATGTTGTGGGGGTGAAGAATGTGGGGTTGTAGGTGTATGTTGTGGGGGTGAAGAATGTGGGGTTGTAGGTGTATGTTGTGGGGATGAAGAATGTGGGGTTGTAGGTGTATGTTGTGGGGGTGAAGAATGTGGGGTTGTAGATGTATGTTGTGGGGGTGAAGAATGTGGCGTTGTAGGTGTATGTTGTGAGGGTCAAGTATGTGGCGTTGTAGGTGTATGTTGTGGGAGTGAAGAATGTTGCGTTGTAGGTGTATGTTGTGGGGGTGAAGAATGTGGCGTTGTAGGTGTATGTTGTGGAGGTGAAGAATGTGGGGTTGTAGGTGTATGTTGTGGAGGTGAAGAATGTGGGGTTGTAGGTGTATGTTGTGGAGGTGAAGAATGTGGGGTTGTAGGTGTATGTTGTGGAGGTAAAGAATGTGGGGTAGGTGTATGTTGTGGAGGTATGTTGTAGGTGTATGTTGTGGGGGTGAAGAATGTGGGGTTGTAGGTGTATGTTGTGGGGGTGAAGAATGTGGGGTTGTAGGTGTATGTTGTGGAGGTGAAGAATGTGGCGTTGTAGGTGTATGTTGTGAAGGTGAAGAATGTGGCGTTGTAGGTGTATGTTGTGGAGGTGGCGTTGTAGGTGTATGTTGTGGGGGTGAAGAATGTGGGGTTGTAGGTGTATGTTGTTGTAGGGTATGTTGTGGAGGTGAAGAATGTGGGGTTGTAGGTGTATGTGGGGTGAAGAATGTGGGGTTGTAGGTGTATGTTGTGTATGTGAGGTTGTAGGTGTATGTTGTGGGGGTGAAGAATGTGGCGTTGTGATGTTGTGGGGGTGAGAATGTGGGGTTGTAGGTGTATGTTGTGGGGTTGTGAAGAATGTGGGTTGTAGGTGTATGTTGTGGGAGTGAAGATTGTGGGTTTGTAGGTGTATGTTGTGGGGGTGAAGAATGTGGGGTTGTAGGTGTATGTTGTGGGGGTGAAGAATGTGGGGTTGTAGATGTATGTTGTGGGGGTGAAGAATGTGGCGTTGTAGGTGTATGTTGTGAGGGTCAAGTATGTGGCGTTGTAGGTGTATGTTGTGGGAGTGAAGAAATTGGCGTTGTAGGTGTATGTTGTGGGGGTGAAGAATGTGGGGTTGTAGGTGTATGTTGTGGGGGTGAAGAATGTGGGGTTGTAGGTGTATGTTGTGGAGGTAAAGAATGTGGGGTTGTAGGTGTATGTTGTGGAGGTAAAGAATGTGGGGTTGTAGGTGTATGTTGTGGGGGTGAAGAATGTGGGGTTATAGGTGTATGTTGTGGAGGTGAAGAATGTGGGGTTGTAGGTGTATGTTGTGGGGGTGAAGAATGTGGGGTTGTAGGTGTATGTTGTGGAGGTAAAGAATGTGGGGTTGTAGGTGTATGTCGTTGGGGGTCAAGAATGTGGGGTTGTAGGTGTATGTTGTGGTGGTCCAGAATGTGTGGTTGTAGGTGTATGTTGTGGGGGCCAAGAATGTGGGGTTGTAGGTGTATGTTGTGCGGGGTCAAGAATGTGGGGTTGTAGGTGTATCTTGTGGGGGATCAAGAATGTGGGATTATTGGTGTATGTTGTGGAGGTGAAGAATATGGGGTTGTAGGTGTATGTTGTGGAGGTGAAGAATGTGGGGTTGTAGGTGTGTGTTGTTGGGGTGAAGAATGTGGGGTTGTAGGTGTATGTTGTGGAGGTGAAGAATGTGACGTTGTAGGTGTATGTTGTGGAGGTTAAGAATGTGGCGTTGTAGGTGTATGTTGTGGAGGTGAAGAATGTGGGGTTGTAGGTGTATGTTGTTGGGGTGAAGAATATGGGGTTGTATGTGTATGTTGTGGAGGTGAAGAATGTGGGGTTGTAGGTGTATGTTGTGGAGGTGAAGAATGTGACGTTGTAGGTGTATGTTGTGGAGGTTAAGAATGTGGCGTTGTAGGTGTATGTTGTGGAGGTGAAGAATGTGGGGTTGTAGGTGTATGTTGTGGAGGTGAAGAATGTGGGGTTGTAGGTGTATGTAGGTGTATGTTGTGAATGTGGGGTCAAGAATGTGGCTTGTAGGAGTATGTAGTAGTATGTGTGAAGAATGTGGCGTTGTAGGTGTATGTTGTCAAGAATGTGCGTTGTAGGTGTATGTTGTGGGGGTGAAGAATGTGGCGTTGAAGGTAAGTGGGGTTGTAGGTGTAAAGAATGTGGGGTTGTAGGTGTATGTTGTGGAGGTGAAGAATGTGGCGTTGACGGTGTATGTTGTGGGGGTGAAGAATGTGGGGTTGTAGGTGTATGTTGTGGTGGTGAAGAATGTGGCGTTGTAGGTGTATGTTGTGGGGGTGAAGAATGTGGGGTTGTAGGTGTATGTTGTGGAGGTGAAAAATGTGGCGTTGAAGGTGTATGTTGTGGGGGTGAAGAATGTGGGGTTGTAGGTGTATGTTGTGGGAGTGAAGAAATTGGCGTTGTAGGTGTATGTTGTTGGGGTGAAGAATGTGGGGTTGTAGGTGTATGTTGTGGGAGTGAAGAAATTGGTGTTGTAGGTGTATGTTGTGCGGGGTCAAGAATGTGGGGTAGTAGGTGTATGTTTTGGGGGTCAAGAATGCGCGGTTGTAGGTGTATGTTGTGGGGGGTCAAGAAAGTGAGGTTGTAGGTGTATGTTTTGGGGGTCAAGAATGTGGGGTTGTAGGTGTATCTTGTGGGGTCAAGAATGTGGAGTTGTGGATTGTAGTGGTGCCAATTAAATCTGGGGAATATTATGGTGGGGTCAGTTGTAACGGAAGAAGTTCTGGGGTATTGATGTTGTTGAGAGTAGATTAGTGGAAGTGAAAGTTGTGGTGGTCAAAGTTGTGGTGGTGAAGAATGTGGTGGTGAAGGTTGTGAAGGTGAAGGTTGTGAAGGTGAAGGTTGTGGTGGAGAAGGTTGTGATGGTGAAGGTTATGATGATGAAATTTATGATGGTGAAGGTTGTGGTACTGAAGGATGTGGTGGCGAAGGTTGTGATGAAGGTTATAGTGAAGGTTGTGGTGGTGAAGATTGTGGTGAAAAAGATTGTGATAGTGAAGGTTGTGGTGGTGAAGGGTGTGATCGTGAAGGCTGTGATGGGGAAAGCTGTGGTGGAGAAGGTTATGATAGTGAAGTTTGTGATGGTGAGGGTTGTGATGGTGAAGGCTGTGGTGGTGAAGGTTGTGATGGTGAAGGTTGTGGTGGTGAAGTATGTGATGGTGTAAGTTGTCGCGGTGAAGGTTGTGAAGTTGAAAGTAGTGATGGTGAAGTTTATGGTGGTGAAGGTTGTGAGGGTGATGTTGTGGTGGCAAAGGATGTGATGGTGAAGGTTTTGATGGTGAAAGTTGTGGTGGTGAAGTATGTGATAGTGAAGTTTGTGGTGCAGGCTGTGGTGGAGAAGGTTGTGATGGTGAAGGTTATGATGTGAAAGTTGTGGTGGAGAAGGTTATGATAGTGAAGTTTGTGATGGTGAAGGTTGTGGTGGTGAAGGTTGTGATGGTGAAGATTTTGGTGGTGAAATAGGTGATGATGAAAGTTGTAGTGGAGAAGGTTGTGATGGTGAAAGTTGTGATGATGAAGGTTGTGATGGTGAAGGTTGTGATGATGAAAGTTGTGGTGCAGAAGAATGTGATGGTGAAGGTTGTGGTGTAGGTTGTGGTGGAGAAGGTTGTGTTAATGAAGTTTGTGGAGGTGAAGGATGTGATGGTGAAGTTTGTGATGGTGAAGGTTGTGGTGGTGAAGGATGTGATGGTGAAGGTTGTGGTGGTGAAGGATGTGATGGTAAAGGGTGTGGTGGTGAAGATAGTGATGGTGAAAGTTATCATGGTGAAGGATGTGGTGGTGAAGGTTGTGATGGTGAAAGCTGTGATTATGAAAGTTGTGGTGGTAAAAGTTGTGATGGTGAAAGTTGGGGTGGTGAAGGTTGTGATGGTGAAGGTTGTGGTGGTGAATTTTGTGGTGGTGTAGGTTGTGTTGGCGAAGGTTGTGATGATGAAAGTTGTGATTATGAAAGTTGTGGTGGTGAAGGTTGTCATGGTGAAAGTTGTGATTATGAAAGTTGTGGTGGTGAAGGTTGTCATGGTGAAAGTTTTGGTGGTGAAGGTTGTGTTGGTGAAAGTTGTGGTGGTGAAGGTTGTGATGGTGAAAGTTTTGGTGGTGAGGGTTGTGCTGGTGAAGATGGTGGTGGTGAAGGTGGTGGTGATGAAGGTTGTGATGGTGAATGTTGCATTGATGAAAGTTGTGGTGGAGAAGGTTTTGATGGTCAAGATTGTGGTGGTGAAAGATGAGATGGCGAATGTTGTGGTGGTGAACGATATGATGAAGGTTTTGATGTTAAATGTTGTGGTGGTGAAAGTTGTGGCGGAGAAGATTGTGATGGTGAAGGTTGTGACGTAGGTTGTGGTGGAGAAGGTTGTGATGATGAAGGTTTTGATTGTGAAAGTTGTGGTGGTGAAGGATGTGATGGCGAAGTTTGTGACAGGGAAGGATGTGAATGTGAAGGTTGTGATGGTGAAAGTTGTGATACTGAAAGTTGTGGTGGGGAAGGTGGTGGTGGTGAAGGTTGCGATGGTGAATGTTGTGTTGGTGAATGTTGTGGTGGAAAAGGTTGTGACGGTGAATGTTGTGAAGGTGAAAATTGTGATGGAGAAGGTTGTGATGGTGAAGGTTGCGATGGTGAAGGCTGTGATAGTGAAGGTTGCGATGGTGAAGGTTTTGGTGGTGAAGGTGGTGGTGGTGAAGGATGTGATGGTGAAGGCTTTGATGGTGAACCATGTGGTAAAGGTAGTGGTGATGAAGGTTGTGATGGTAAAGGTTGTGGTGGTGAAGGATGTGATGGTGAAGATTGTTGTTGTGAAGGATGTGATGGTGAGTATTGTGATGGTGAAGGTTGTGGTGGAGAAAGTTTTGATTTTGAAGGTTGTAGTGGTGACGGTTGTAGTGGTGAAGGTTGTGGTGGAGAAGTTTGTGGTTTTGAAGGTTGTGGTGGTGAAGGTTGTGATGGTGAAGGTTGTGGTGGCGAACGTTGTGATAGTGAAAGTTGTGATGGTGAAGGTTGTGGTGGAGAAGGTTGTGATGGTGAAGGTTGTGGTGGTGAAGGTTGTGATGGTGAAGGTTGTGGTGGTGAAGGTTGTTATGGTGAATTTTGTCATGGTGAATGTTGTGGTGGTGAAGGTTGTAGTGAAGGTTGTGGTGGTGAAGGTTGTAGTGAAGGTTGTGGTGGTAAAGGTTGTTATGGTGAATTTTGTTATCGTGAAGGGTGTGGTGGTGAAGGTTGTGGTGGCGAAGGTTGTGATCGTGAAGGTTGTGGTGGTGAAGGTTGTGGTGGTGAAGGTTGTGGTGGTGAAGGTTGTTATGGTGAATTTTGTTATGGTGAAGGTTGTGGTGGTGAAGGTTGTGGTTACAAAATTCGATATCGATAAAGACATCTCCAGAGAATAATAGAAGATCACCTATCGATCTCCCTCCAGCATCTACCTTGTTTCAGGTTTTGTAAGAGTTTGTCAGAATTAAGATCAAGTCCAGTTATTCCTTAAATTGAGAGAAATATTAATACTGCTTTGAGATTCCAACTGGGTGATATTAAACCAACGAAATAAAATTTGAGGTCTTTAATGTAAAAGGATGTCTAGGAGGAAATTATTAAAGTAAAGAGATTCAAGATATAAGCTGCTACACTTCTGGATATTACTTGTGCTAAAGGGGTCATGAAGACACAGATCAGCTAGACTATGGAAAACAAGAGAGGGAAGTTATAACCATTCAAGAGAAAGAGGTTTTTTTCAGAGCCAGGAGGGAAAAAAGACTTGCATGAAATGACAGTAACAGAAAACACTTCTGGTGCAGAGGCACAGTCATTGGCCTCCACTCCAGAACAACAGATATTAGAGCCAGCAAATGAAACCCCCCCATAATTCCATCAATATAACGACATTTGTATTTGCGAACATACAGGGTCTAAAGCCGTCAACAATCAATAAAATTACTTTAATCAAGGGACCGCTCACGGAGTCAAATGCAATGTTTGCAGCATTCACAGAGACCAACATAAAGGATCACTCTGACAACGAAATATGGATCCCAGGTTATAACATATTCAGATGCGACAGACTAAATAGGCAACATTTGCTCATTTGCTGAGAACTACTAATCACCTCAAATGACGTAGCTGAAATTTTGACGGTAGATTGAAAACCAAAACCTTGCCATTGTGGTTGTATACAAGCCTCCTGATGCAACTTTCCAGCAATTCCGGGAGCAGCTTTTGAAAACTGACCACTGTTTGGAAAATCTCCCAGTTCCTGCCCCAAATACCTTGCTACTGGAAGATTTCAACTCGAGACACCTAAAATCGAGGAGTGTAGCAAATAATATTTTATCAGAGATCACCCCAGGAGACAGCTCAGATGAAAATTCTCACACACACTGGCTATTAAATCTTTGCACAAAATTATTTTTTTATGAACGAGACCCAAAATTTGGTCATCTCAAAAATCTCGGATATTATCCTAACACCACAAAACTTTGAAAAGGCAATAAATGACATGCCCATGCACTCTGCTCCAGGCCCAGTTAATCAAGAACTGCAAGAAGCCCCTGTCGTTTACCTTCAGCATTCTATGGAGAGGTAGCATGGATACAGGGGTCATCCCACACTCACTAAAAAAAGACAGACATAGTCTCACTCTACAAAGACGGCAGTAAAGCAATTGCAAAGAACTACAGACCGAAAGAACTAACATCCCATATCATAAAAATCTTTGATAGGGTTCTAAGAAGCAAGATCGTCAACCACCTAGATACCCATCAAACATGGGTTTAGAGTAGGTCGCTTCTGCCTGTCCCAGCTACTGGACCACTCTGACAAGTTTCCTGGATGCTGTAAAGGATAAACAAAACACAGATGTAATACAAACAAACTTTGCAAAAGCTTTGGACAAATGTGACCACGGTGTAATAGCGCACAAAATGCGTGATAAGGAATAACAGGAAAAGTTGGCAGACGGATCTATAACTTCCTGACAAATAGAACACAAAGATTAATTGTAATCAGAGTAGAGTCTGAGGCAGCTACGTTGAAAAGCTTTGTTGAACATGGCACAGTACACGCTCCCATTCTATTCCTCATCCTTATATCTGACATAGACAGAGATGCAAGCCTTCCTATGCGGATGACATGTGGATTGCTATGACGGTGACCTCCATCGAAGACACCGCAAGACTCCAAGCGGGCATCAACCAACTCTTCAAATGGGCCACTCAAAACAATATGAAGTTCAATAAACCATACCCCGGCCGGGATTGAACCCGCGGTCAGAGAGTCTCAAAACTCCAGCCCGTCGCGTTAGCCACTAGACCAGCTAGCCACAATAAGATTCGTCCAACTAGGTATATTTCTAAACCATAGGAAGGTTAGCACAAGCACCACTGTGACCACAACGCGACGGGCTGGAGTTTTGAGACTCTCTGACCGCGGGTTCAATCCCGGCCGGGGTATGGTTTGTTTGCAATCGTGTCATTACGATTTCGTGAGTCATGAAGTTCAATGAAAAGAAATTTCAACTACTCAGACATGGAAAACTTGAGGAAATTAAAACACTTCCAAATTACTTTACAACACTTCCAAATTACATTGGAACACTTCCAAACAACAGTGGAACACCTCCAAAATAACATTTTGGATATTCCCAAAAACATTTGATATATCTAACTCATTCACACTTACACATTTCATTAACTGAAATTACATCTCATCCACCAAACTACTCCCTCGTTCTCCAGACTTTACAACATTAGCACACACAAAAAAAACTAACTCATACACTTATGAAATGAAACATTACCAAAAACTAACACACACAGATACCTCAAACTAACTTTGAACACTACCAAAACACTCATATATCATTTTGAACACCACCAAATCACCATTGAATACTCCCAAAACACCACTGAACATCTTCAAAAAACATTCTTCCACATCATTTGAACACCTTCAAAAACATCATCAAACTCCTTTGAATACTCCCAAAACACCACTGAATACTACCAAAACACCACTGAATACTGCCAATACACCACCAAAATCACCAGAAACTAAGATCAACATCACCAACTAACACCCATTTTTATACAAATCCCTTAAAATCACTATAACCAAGACGATTACCAGATTCTATGATCAATTTACCTCCAATTAAGATATAACATGAGCGCAAAAAAACATGAACACAAACCTAACACACAAACACTTACAGCAGGATCACCATCAACGGAAAACATATCATGTACACACACAAAAAAACTAGGACATCCACCAACTAGCACCCATGATCACTCACCTCAAAAGCCACTAAGATCACAGAAAACACTCATTTTTATAAGCATTCACACAAAAATCGCGGTCACCAACTCCTTACCATATTTGCCAATATCTAATATACTCACCTCACTACCACCTACATATGATGTCATAGATAGGGACCCCTCCCATGACGTCACACTCCCGCCTGTGTTTACTTGACGGACAGTGACGCCACACCCATCCACCTTGTTTCAACATGTTGTATCTCCAATATCTAAGATCACCATAACGAAGACGATTACCAAATTCTATAACCCCAACTACTAAGATCACAGAAAACACTCATTTTTATAAACATTCACATAAATATGACTACCATCAAATCCATATCGTATTTACCATTATCTAAGAACGCTATAACCAAGCCGATTATTAAATTCTATGACCCCTCCACTATGATCACAGAAAACACAAACATTCTGTCAAAACATTATAACCAAGATCACTAAAACTAAGATCACTCAACTCAAAACCACTATGATCACTAAAACACTAAAACATCACACATTTTATACACATTCTCTCAAAACATCTTGACCAAGATCATTAAACCTAAGATCACTTACAAGATCACTAAAACTATGTATACTTTTACTAAGATCGCATAACATTTGGCATCTCTAACTCACCCATCAAATAATATTCTCAGTCACACTTACACATTTTATTAACCGAAATTACATCACATTACATTATGTCAATTTTTTTTGTGTAATGGTGATTAGTTGTCATATGATCAGTATTTAGGCGTATTTTTTGTGTTCATATGTCTTATGTGATTGTGACAAGCATTTCTGTGTTCATGTTTTAGGGTATATAAGATTTGAGTGTTTGTAATTCTAGTTTTTGTGATCAATTGTTAATTTTGTGATTTGGAGAAAATTTCTTTTTTGTGTGTAAAAATTATGGTTTCATATGTGTTAAGTGTACTTGTGTATTTTTGTGTGATATGGTGATTAGTTAGCATGATCTTAGTATAGTGATCATGTCCAAGTGTATGTTTTAGTTTTTGTCCTACATGTCTTTAGATTTTCGATGGTGAGATGTTTTGGTGGTGTTTGTGTGTTAGTTTTGGTAATGATTCATGTCTTAAATTTGTTGTGATCAGGTCATGTATTAGTTGGTGGTCTTTAAAAATTTTGTGTGATAGGTTTGTGTTTATGCTTTTGTGCTCATGACATAAGTGTATGTCTTAGTTTTTTGTGTTTATGTTGAAAAGTCTGGTGAATGAGGCAAGTAAATTTTTATTATGAGTGTGTAGTTAGGTGTGTGAGATGTAATTTCAGCTAATGAAATGTGCGATTGAGAATATAATTTGATGGTTGAGTTAGAGATGTACAGTATTATTTGAGAATATTCAATAGTGTTTTGGGGGTATTCAAACAATGTTTTGTGAGTGTTTAAAGGTGCTTTAGCAGTATTCAATTGTGTTTTATTAGTATTCAGCAGTGTTTTGGTAGCATTCAAACGTGTTTTGGTGGTATTCAAACGTGTTTTGGGAGTATTCAAACGATGTTTGTGGGAGTATTCGAAGGTGTTTGATGGTGTTTTTGAAGGTGTTCAAATGTTGTACGAAAGTGTTTTGAAGGTGATCAAATGATGTATAAGAGTGTTTTTGGTGGTGTTCAAATGATGTGTGAGAGTGTTTTGAGGGTGCTCAGTGGTGATTTAGGAGTATTCAATAGTGATATGGTGGTCTTCAAATGATGTATGTGAGTGTTTTGATAGTGTTCAATGGTGTTTTGGAAGTGTTCAAACGATGTTTTTGGGAATATTCAAAGGTGTTTGATGGTGTTTTTTAATGAGTTCAAATGTTGTATGAGTGCTTTGAAGGTGATCAAATGATGTTTTTGGAGTATTCAAACGTGCTTGATGGTGATTTTGAGGGTGTTTAAATGTGTGAGTGTTTTGAAGGTGTTCAGTGATGTTTTTGGGAGTATTCAATAGTGATTTGGTGGTCTGCAAGTGATGTATATGAGTAATTTGGTAGTGGTGTCTGTGTGTGTTAGTTTTTTGGTAATGTCTCATGTCATAAGTGTATGAGTTATTTTTTTGTGTTAATCTTGTAAAGTTTGGAGAATGAGGGAGGAGTTTGGTGGATGAGATGTAATTTCGGTTAATGAAATGTGTAAGTGTGTAACATATGTAACATTTGACATCTCTAACTCACCCACCAAATTACATTCTCAGAGATGTCAAATGTTGTGCGATCTTAGTAAAAATATACATAGTTTTAGTGATCTTGTCGTAAGTGATCTTAGGTTTAGTGATCTTGGTTATAATGATTTGAAAGAATGTGTGTTTTCTGTGATCATAGTGGTGGGGTCATAGAATTTAATAATCGACTTGGTTATAGCGTTCTTAGATAATGGTACACACGATATCGATTTGGTGGTCGTCATTTTTGTGTGAATGTTTATAAAAATGAGTATTTTCTGTGATCTTAGTGGTGGGGGTTATATAATTTGGTAATCGTCTTGGTTATGGTGATCTTAGATATTGGAGATACAACATGTTGAAACAAGGTGAATGGGAGTGACGTCACTGTCCGTCAAGTAAACACAGGTGAGAGTGTGACGTCATGGGAGGTGTCCCTATCTGTGACGTCATATGTTGGTGGTAGTGAGGTGAATGTATTAGATATTGGCAAATATGGCAAGGAGTTAGTGACCGCGATTTTTGTTTGAATGTTTATAAGAATGAGTGTTTTCTGTGATCTTAGTGGTTTTTGAAGTGAGTGATCATGGGTGCTAGTTGGTGGATGTCTTAGTTTTTTGTGTGTTCATGGTATATTTTCCGTTGATGGTGTTTGTGTGTTAGGTTTGGGTTCATGTTTTTTTGCGCCCATGTTATATCTTGGAGGTGAGTGTGATCATAGAATTTGGTAACCGTCTTGGTTATAGTGATTTGAGGGGATCTGTAAAAATGGGTGTTAGTGATGTTGATCTTAGTTTCTGATGATTTTGGTGGTGTATTGGCAGTATTCAGTGGTGTTTTGGTAGTATTCAGTGGTGTTTTGGGAGTATTCAAAGGAGTTTGATGATGTTTTTGAAGGTGGTCAAATAATGTGCAAAAGTGTTTTTTGAAGATGTTAAGTGGTGTTTTGGGAGTATTCATTGATGATTTGGTGGTGTTCAAATGATGTATGAGAGTGTTTTGGTAGTGTTCAAAGTTAGTTGGTGGTGTCTGTGTGTGGTAGTTTTTGGTAATGTTTCAAGTCATAAGTGTATGAGTTAGTTTTTTTTTGTGCTAAAGTTGTAAGTCTGGAGAATGAGGAAGTAGTTTGGTGGATGAGATGTAATTTCATTTAATGAAATGTGTAAGTGTGGATTAGTTAGAGATGTCAAATGTTATTTGGGAATATCCAAAATGTTATTTTGGAGGTGTTCCACTGTTGTTTGGAAGTGTTCCAAAGTAATTTGGAAGTTGAGAGTAAGACACATGTGCAACATCTGGGTATCTTTATTGTAGACGTTTCGCCATCCAGTGGCTTTATCAATACAAATTCTAGGACATAACTTGAAGACAGTAGAACTATGTACAGAAGATGAGGTAATCAGTCCCTCAAACTAGGAGTAGGTGCGAACAGCACCATAGTCGTGGAGATTCTGAAGCAGAAGAAAGAATCCTGGCGCTTATATAGTAACGTCAGGTGTAGCAGACGAGGGCATATTCACTGGTAGGCGGGATTCCCCAGTGGAAGTAGGTCCTTCCCAAAGAGATGGGTTAGTTGTAGAAGTAGTTGTCGTAGTCGTGAAGGTTATGTACATGTCCTCAGAATTAAGATTCCATGATGTTGCAGTGTCTGACAAGTTGTGTACGAAATGGTATATAATACCGACAAGATGAGAGTAAGACACATGTGCAACATCTGGGTATCTTTATTGTAGACGTTTCGCCATCCAGTGGCTTTATCAATACAAATTCTAGGACATAACTTGAAGACAGTAGAACTATGTACAGAAGATGAGGTAATCAGTCCCTCAAACTAGGAGTAGGTGCGAACAGCACCATAGTCGTGGAGATTCTGAAGCAGAAGAAAGAATCCTGGCGCTTATATAGTAACGTCAGGTGTAGCAGACGAGGGCATATTCACTGGTAGGCGGGATTCCCCAGTGGAAGTAGGTCCTTCCCAAAGAGATGGGTTAGTTGTAGAAGTAGTTGTCGTAGTCGTGAAGGTTATGTACATGTCCTCAGAATTAAGATTCCATGATGTTGCAGTGTCTGACAAGTTGTGTACGAAATGGTATATAATACCGACAAGATGAGAGTAAGACACATGTGCAACATCTGGGTATCTTTATTGTAGACGTTTCGCCATCCAGTGGCTTTATCAATACAAATTCTAGGACATAACTTGAAGACAGTAGAACTATGTACAGAAGATGAGGTAATCAGTCCCTCAAACTAGGAGTAGGTGCGAACAGCACCATAGTCGTGGAGATTCTGAAGCAGAAGAAAGAATCCTGGCGCTTATATAGTAACGTCAGGTGTAGCAGACGAGGGCATATTCACTGGTAGGCGGGATTCCCCAGTGGAAGTAGGTCCTTCCCAAAGAGATGGGTTAGTTGTAGAAGTAGTTGTCGTAGTCGTGAAGGTTATGTACATGTCCTCAGAATTAAGATTCCATGATGTTGCAGTGTCTGACAAGTTGTGTACGAAATGGTATATAATACCGACAAGATGAGAGTAAGACACATGTGCAACATCTGGGTATCTTTATTGTAGACGTTTCGCCATCCAGTGGCTTTATCAATACAAATTCTAGGACATAACTTGAAGACAGTAGAACTATGTACAGAAGATGAGGTAATCAATCCCTCAAACTAGGAGTAGGTGCGAACAGCACCATAGTCGTGGAGATTCTGAAGCAGAAGAAAGAATCCTGGCGCTTATATAGTAACGTCAAGTGTAGCAGACGAGGGCATATTCACTGGTAGGCGGGATTCCCCAGTGGAAGTAGGTCCTTCCCAAAGAGATGGGTTAGTTGTAGAAGTAGTTGTCGAAGTCTACTGTGTTAAGAATTTGTTATGTATGGCAAACGTCATAAAGGAATCTTAATTTGTCGGTATTATATACCATTTCGAGGACATGTATGGAATCATAGGACATGTACTAACCTTCACGACTACGACAACTACTTCTACAACTAACCCATCTCTTTGGGAAGGACCTACTTCCACTGGGGAATCCCGCCTACCAGTGAATATGCCCTCGTCTGCCACACCTGACGTTACTATATAAGCGCCAGGATTCTTTCTTCTGCTTCAGAATCTCCACGACTATGGTGCTGTTCGCACCTACTCCTAGTTTGAGGGACTGATTACCTCATCTTCTGTACATAGTTCTACTGTCTTCAAGTTATGTCCTAGAATTTGTATTGATAAAGCCACTGGATGGCGAAACGTCTACAATAAAGATACCCAGATGTTGCACATGTGTCTTACTCTCATCTTGTCGGTATTATATACCATTTCGTACACAACTTGTCAGACACTGCAACATCATGGAATCTTAATTCTGAGGACATGTACATAACCTTCACGACTACGACAACTACTTCTACAACTAACCCATCTCTTTGGGAAGGACCTACTTCCACTGGGGAATCCCGCCTACCAGTGAATATGCCCTCGTCTGCTACACCTGACGTTACTATATAAGCGCCAGGATTCTTTCTTCTGCTTCAGAATCTCCACGACTATGGTGCTGTTCGCACCTACTCCTAGTTTGAGGGACTGATTACCTCATCTTCTGTACATAGTTCTACTGTCTTCAAGTTATGTCCTAGAATTTGTATTGATAAAGCCACTGGATGGCGAAACGTCTACAATAAAGATACCCAGATGTTGCACATGTGTCTTACTCTCATCTTGTCGGTATTATATACCATTTCGTACACAACTTATCAGACACTGCAACATCATGGAATCTTAATTCTGAGGACATGTACATAACCTTCACGACTACGACAACTACTTCTACAACTAACCCATCTCTTTGGGAAGGACCTACTTCCACTGGGGAATCCCGCCTACCAGTGAATATGCCCTCGTCTGCCACACCTGACGTTACTATATAAGCGCCAGGATTCTTTCTTCTGCTTCAGAATCTCCACGACTATGGTGCTGTTCGCACCTACTCCTAGTTTGAGGGACTGATTACCTCATCTTCTGTACATAGTTCTACTGTCTTCAAGTTATGTCCTAGAATTTGTATTGATAAAGCCACTGGATGGCGAAACGTCTACAATAAAGATACCCAGATGTTGCACATGTGTCTTACTCTCATGAGAAAACAATTCTTATCGAAAGAGGAAAAATTGTGGGATATAAGTGAAATTTGTATCTTTTTGTTGAATTGAGACAGGTGAATCTTTTGTCGTACTAACGAAATCTTAATTCGTAATATGTAAAATTGTGACTAGTGAATTTATCGAAAAGTGGTTACAAGTTGTAAGTGTTGTGTGTGTTTGTAGGTTGTTGTGGGTTATAAGTGAAAACTGTCATGGTGTGGGGTTGCATGCTTTGTGTTGTGGGTAGTGGAGGTAAGATGCTGCAAGATGGATGGATGTGAAGAGGTGAGGTGTAGGGGGAGATGAGGGGTGATGTGTGGGGGGGAGGTAGAGAGAGAGAGCAGCTTATAGCCTCAGACGATGCTTTGGGGTGACCTGAGATCTTTTTCTGAGGTAACTCAAATAAGACTCGCCAGGCAGTTCATGTCAGTGTAAGTCTATAAGTAAAGTAAAAGGTGAAATATGTACAGTAAAGATTAAAAAGAGAGGCTTGTCAGCCTTTAATGATAAAAGGTATCACTTGAATACTAAGCAATCCTTGGCTAATGGTCACCCTGATATTCCAGTATTTAAACGTAGGAGAATAGTCATACCATGTTGCACTTTTTTTTAGAAAACGTAATGTTTTTCCTATGTTGTATCTGAAATAAAGTGTATTAACAAAAAAAAATGTATTACCAGAATTTTGTTGTATATGTGTGTATCAAATAAAAATGATGAGAAAATGTGTATTAGTGTTCTCCTGGATATAAGTTTATGTTTGTAGGACCTGTGCTTACTTGTGATGACCTCATGTATGGTTATCACGTCACACCTCACTTGTTTCAACTTGTACTCCCCATAGAGACCTACTGACCCATGCGAGGCAGGTCCAAATCAGTGTCCGGGGAGTGAGGTGTTGGGAGATGGAGAGGGAGGTCTTCATGCGAGGAAGTGGAGGGTAAATCTTGATCCAAGGAGAAGGAGAAAGAATATTGGGCTTAGAGGGTGATGGAAGTGGATAAGAACATAAGAAAGAAGGAACACTGCAACAGGCCTACTGACCCATGCGGAGCAGGTCCATGTTCCCCCCCCCCCCCCGCAGAATAGGCAAATGATCCACCAAGTCTGGTCACTTCCACTTAAGAAAAGAGCACAGCTTCAGACCCAGCAGCACAAGCTAGTCAGGTCCAACTCACACCCACCCACACCCACTCATGTATTTATCTAACGTATTTTTAAAGCTACACAATGTTTTAGCCACTATAATTGTACTTGGAAGTTTGTTCCACTCATTCACAACTCTATTACCAAACCAGTGCTTTCCTATATCCTACCTGAATCTGAATTTTTCCAACTTGAAACCATTGCTGTGAGTCCTGTGTTGGTTTGAAATTTTCAGAACGCTATTTACATCCCCTTTATTTATTCCTGTTTTCCATTTATACACCTCGATCATATCCCCCTAATTCTACGCATTTCGAGAGAGTGCAGATTCAGGGCCCTCAGTCTATCCTCATAGGGAAGACTTCTGATACATGGGATCATCTTTGTCATCCTCCTTTGTACGTTTTCCAGAGCATTTATATCCATTCTGTAATACGGTGACCAGATGAAAGTTAAGACACATGTGCAACATCTGGATATCTTTATTGTAGACGTTTCGCCATCCAGTGGCTTTATCAATACAGATTCTAGGACATAATAGGAAGACAGTAGAACTATATACAAAAGATGAGGTAATCAGTCCCTCGGCCTTGGAGTTAGTGTTCACAGCATCCTCCACCACGATGCTGTGAACACTAACTCCAAGGCCGAGGGACTGATTACCTCATCTTTTGTATATAGTTCTACTGTCTTCCTATTATGTCCTAGAATCTGTATTGATAAAGCCACTGGATGGCGAAACGTCTACAATAAAGATATCCAGATGTTGCACATGTGTCTTAACTTTCATATTGTCGGTATTTTATACCTTTCTTGCACACACGGTGACCAGAACTGAGCAGCATAATCTAAATGAGGCCTAACCAAGGATATATAGAGTTGAAGAAAAACCTGAGGACTTCTATTATTTATACTTCTAGATATGAAGCCAAGAATTCTGTTAGCTTTATTGTGAACACTAATGCACTGTTGTCTTGGTTTTAGATTACTGCTAATCAGAGCTCCTAAATCCTTTTCGCAATCAGTAGTACTAAGATCTACATTATTTAGGCAAATAGATTACTGGGATTTATATCAAGAAGTGTAAGCAACAGAAGTCCAGAGGTCATACTGCAGCTTTATACATCATTAGTAAGGCCTCACCTAGATTATGCAGCTCAATTCTGGTCTCCATATTACAGACTGGACATAAATTCGTTAGAAAACATTCAGCGTAGGATGACTAAATTAATACATAGCATTAGAGATCTTCCTTATGAAGAAAGATTGAAGACTCTTAAGTTACATTCACTTGTTAGACGAAGAATGAGGGGAGACCTGATCGAAGTGTATAAGTGGAAGATAGGTATTAATAAAGGGGATATTAACAAGGTCTTGAGGATATCTCTCCAAGAGAGAACCCGCAGTAATGGATTTAAATTAGATAAGTTTAGATTTAGAAAGGACATAGGAAAGTATTGGTTTGGAAATAGGGTAGTTGATGAGTGGAACAGTCTACCTAGTTTGGTTATTGAGGCTAGGATTTTGGGTAGTTTCAAATTTAGGTTGGATTACTAGTGACATGAGTAAGTTTGCTGATGATACAAAGATAGGCCGGATAATTCACTCTGAGGAGGATATGAATGAACTCCAGGACGATTTGAACAAATTAATGTCTTGGTCTGAGAAATGGCAGATGAAGTTTAATGTGGATAAGTGTAAGGTACTTGCCCTTGGTAATGAAAATAACCCTCGAAGCTATAATCTAGGTGAAGTAGAGCTTGGTCATACAGAATGTGAAAAAGACTTGGGAGTCATGGTAAGCAGAAATCTAAAGCCAAGACAGCAGTGCCTCAGTGTGCGCAACAAGGCCAACAGATTACTTGGATTTATCTCAAGAAGTATAAGTAACAGAAGTCCAAAAGTTATTTTACAGCTCTATACATCACTAGTGAGGCCTCATTTAGATTATGCTGCTCAGTTTTGGTCCCCTTACTACAGGATGGACATAGACTCATTAGAGAACATACAGAGAAGAATGACTAAAATGATTTACTGTGTAAGGAACCTCCCGTATGAAGATAGACTTAAAGCCTTAAATCTCCACTCTCTGGAGAGGCGTAGAATGAGGGGAGATATCATTGAAGTGTATAAGTGGATGACGGGCATAAACAAGGGAGACATTAATAAAGTACTGAGGGTGTCGAACCAGGTAAGAACCAGGAATAATGGATTTAAGTTGGATAAATTTAGATTTAGAAAGGACATAGGTAAGTACTGGTTTTCTAACAGAGTTGTAGATGCGTGGAACAGTCTTCCCAGTGGGGTGATAGAGGCTAGGACCTTGGGTAGCTTTAAGAAGAGACTGGACAAATATATGAGTGGGAGGGGCCGGGTTTGATTGGTGTTGGGGGGTGCGGGAGTTGTTTCTTGAGTAGCTTTAGGTAGATGTCGTTTTGATAAGGACCTGCCTCGTATGGGCCAGTAGGCCTTCTGCAGTGTTCCTACATTCTTATGTTCTTATGTTCTTATAAGTACATGAGTGGGAGGGGTTGGATTTGAGAGGGACTTGCACATCGGAGCTTGTTTCTTGGGTGGCATTGAAAATTGGGTTGGTCAAATGTTTGTTAGTGGGATGAATTGTAAAGGACCTGCCTAGTATGGGCCAACAGGCCTGCTGCAGTGTTCCTCCTTTCTTATGTTCTTATGTTCTTATGTTCTTATGTCGCATGGTTATTTTCCTGTCCAACATTTAGAACTTTGCATTTGTCTACATTAAACTGCATCTGCCACTTCTCGGACCATTGCATCAGTCTATTCAAATCATCCTGGAGTGCTCTAGTGTCCTCATTATAATGAACTGGACGGCCTATTTTGGTGTCATCAGCAAATTTGCTTATGTCGCTATTTATTCCCTCATCTATGTCGTTTATGTTAATTGTGAACAACAACGGGTCCAACACTGACCCCTGCGGAACACTGCTTGTGACGTGCCCCCATTCTGATTTCTCCACATTTATGCAAACTCTCTGCTGCCTATTTGTTAGCCATGCCTCTACTCGGAAAAAATTTCTCCTCCTATTCCGTGTGCCTTAAGTTTCCTCAATAGCCTCTGATGTGGAACTCTATCGAAAGCCTTACTGAAGTCTATATACAAAATATCATATTCATTACCATGATCTACCTCCTCAAGCACCTTAGTGAAAAATGTTAGTAAATTCGTAAGACAGGAACGCCTCTTTGTAAAACCGTGTTGAGATTCATTAATCAAACTATGCCTGTCAAGATGGCTATGAATTGCTTCGGCAGTTATTGATTCCATAAACTTTCCCACAATGGAGGTAAGGCTTATTGGTCTATAGTTCGAAGCCAAGGACCTGTCACCTGCCATTTTCCATTTATCAGGCACTATGCCAGTTTGTAGTGATGTGTTAAAAATATTAGCCAAAGTATTCTAAGTTCCTCTTTACATTCCTTTAATACCCTTGCAAACAGTTCATCAGGGCCTGGGGATTTGTTAGGTTTTAGTTTCTCTATTTGTCTGAGGACCATGTCACTAGTTACCGCAATCGTGCATAGTCTATTATCGTCCTGTTCTACATAATCTATTATTACAGGAATTTTACTAGTATTTTCCTGGGTAAAAATTGAGAGGAAGCAGGTATTGAAAATTTCAATCATATCCTTATCACTGTCAGTGATCTGACCAGAGTTACTCTTAAGTGGGCCCCAGCTCATCATTAATCTCAAGATTATTAATTAGTGACTCTTTGTTGGCAAGAGCCAAGTCAAGCAGATTGTTTCCTCTAGTTGGTTCTGCCACAAACTGTTCTGAAAATTTCAGCAATCCTGAACCGTATCAAGAAAGACACTAGACTCAAGATTTACTGTCATATTGTTCCAATCAATTTGTCTAAAGTTAAAATCTCCCATTAACACAACATTTTCATATCTAGATGCCTTATGAATTTCGTCCCATAACAGCTTACTGCTTACTCGAGAAACTGTAGCCAAACAGATTCTGTGTTCGATGTTTCTAATCTTATATCATGTCTAAAACAACAATTTAAATTTTCTCTGACGTACATCGCAACTCCACCACCCTTCCTGTTGACCCTATCAGTGTGGAATAGTTCATAACCCTGTATGTTGCATTCAGAAGGCATTTCTCTATCTTTCAGGTTGAACCAGGTCTCTGTTACACCAATAATCTCTATATTACCTACACTTGCAAGTAATCTTATCTCATCTATCTTATTTCTTAGACTCCTACTATTTATATAGTAAACTTTAAAGGAGCTAGTCGCTCGTTGCCCTCTACTGT
Organism: Cherax quadricarinatus; assembly: GCF_038502225.1. NCBI lineage: Eukaryota > Metazoa > Arthropoda > Malacostraca > Decapoda > Parastacidae > Cherax > Cherax quadricarinatus. The sequence continues at coordinate 7,355,908 of NC_091315.1, forward strand.
CTCTCTTTGTTGTTGATCAGTTGATTTGCCATTACTAGCAACTTTATTTTGAATATTGTCTTTTAAACATATCCCTGAGGTATCCAGGTAATAACTGTTTTTTTAACCCTAATACTGCAGCTTGATAGTTTCCCACAAACACCCATACCTCTATAATCTATCAGTTTAAATTCCTAGACAAGTCATCCATTACCCCCTCAATCGAATTGGCTAATGAAACCACCCCATCCCCAGAGAGATGAACCCCATTCCTTGCATACATATCACGTTTCCCATAGAATAGGTCCCAGTTATCAATGGGATTACAAGTACCTTGCAGTACCTGTCTAGCCAGCAATTTATACCAATTGCCCAAGACATTCATTCATTGCCCACTCCCTTTCTAGGCAAGATGCTACATATGACTGGGATCCCTCCCTTAGACCTAACTACTTCTATGGCTGACATGTACTTATCCAACAGATCGTGTCTCCTGCCGTTCCCAATGTCATTACCCCCAGCACTAAGACAGATGATGGGCTTGTTCCCATTACCTGACATAATATTATCCAACCTGCTGACTATGTTACCAACACCAGCTCCTGGAAGGCACACCTTCTGTCTGACCTTTCTGTCTCTGTTACAAAAAGCACAGTCCATATATCTTACCTGAGAATCTCCTACAATTAAAAAGTTCTTACCTTGATTAGCAGGGAAATCAGTTGTACCTTCAACCTCACTAACCACTGAAGTACACACGTCCTGGAGAACAGAGAATCGATTTCCTACCTTCACATCTTCTCTGTTAATCCTCCTTATCTTCCTTCTTCCTGAACTGTGAACCACTTGCCACTTAAAGTGGCTGGTGACCATTTCCTCCTTACCAGCTAGATGCTTCTCACACTCACTACCAAACTCATCTATGCGAAGCTTCAGCCTCCTATTTTCCTCCTGAAGAAGTAGAACCTCCTTCTTCAACACTTGAACCTGAGATTCTAAAACACTACAACAAGTCATGGTGCTTGGTAACAGCCCACGCTAACTCCCAGAGAGCTTAGGACAGGTATGACCGCAGGTGACCACTTACCTCAGTGTGGGAGATGGAGAGGGAGGTCTTGACCCGAGGAGTTGGAGAGTAAATCTTGATCCAAGGAGATGGAGCAGGAATATTGGGTTTAGAGGGTATGGGTGATGGTGGTAGAGATGGTCATCTTGATCCACGGAGGTGAAGATTACAAGAAAATAAAAAAAAAAATATCGAAATATTTGGGAAGATGGAAGTGGGTGGTGGGGGGTGTGAGGGAGGTCTTAATCCGAGGAGGTGGAGGGTGAAGTAAAAATCCGAAAAAATTTGGTGTCATTCTCATAAAGTAGGTAAAAGCAGATCTTAGGGAAAGTGGGGAGGTCTTACCATAGGGTTACCAATAAGGGGGACTTTACCATTCCTCATAGGAGTAAAGCAAAAAATGAAATTCGAAAACATTTAGTGTCATTCTCGAAAAGTGGGTAAAACTCATAAAATATGAAAATTCGAAAAAAATAAAAAAAAACCGAGGAGTGGGGTCGATCCGGGGGATGCAGCAGAAGGCGCTGCAGAAGGTGCAGCAGGGGTGTCGCGGGTCGGCACGGGTGTGAGCAGGGGGCGCAGGTGAGGTCAGGGTCATTTACACATAGGTGTGAATTTCACAACTAGGTAGGGGTGAAGGGGAGTGGGGGGAACCGTCGCCATTTTGAGCCATACAGTAGTGCTAGTGCTGAGTGCACATTTCATATCAGTACGACTCACAAGTACCGTCTGGTAGGTAGCTATGATGAGTTATACTCAAATAAATATAACATTGTACAAGTGTGTGTATGTGTCAAAAGTAGAGTTTATGTCTTAATAAGACTAGACTAAAACAGTGACTGACTAAGCGTCCTCATAGAATCTATCTCCTTGACCAATAAGCAATCAAAACAGCTTGCTTGAACAATATGACGAACCATTCGCCAAACAGCAATAATGTACAAAGTAGCAGCACAGCGTAAGGAACAAGGAGACAAAATAATGACCATAACTGGGGCCCATCAGCAGATTCTCCATAAAAAGCATAAATCTCCCTTAATACTGAATCTAGTTCAGCATAACCAAATCCTCGACTACGACAGTGTGTAGATGCCTCAAAGAAGGTCCGAAGCTTCAACGTCAAAAATAACTAAGTCTGAACAATGCTCTGTGAACGGAGTTACACAGAGTTACTCATCAACGACATCATACTCTGTTGTGTACGAATGGTATAATGACATCATACTCTACCAAAAACAGTCTAAATCACGAACAAACAGCCAGAGATGAGAGATCTGGTGAAGTGTCCTTCTCAGGCAAAAGCAAATCTAGAAAGGGGTGCTCTTCGTTAGGAAGCAGATCTAGAGAGACTCAATTACAAAAAGTTTACAACAATTTATAGTCAAACTGGAGAGCACTCTTAAAACTTTAAGTAATAGATATGATCTGGGTGGAGCAGATTGGTTATTGAGTGCCATTGTGCAGAATAAATTGACTAGCAAAACTGTAGAGCGGTTGCCTAATAAATGCCACAATAGTTATTTTGATCTGGAGGAAAGAAGACTAGGTCTACAAGAATTAATTGTTCAATTGCAGATCAGCCAGCCAAGTAATTCTAAGGACGTAACACATAATGACTATGATGTATCTGTCAGGTCTCAGAAAGGGAAAAAAATCCTAATGTTAATAATCATCATAATTCATCCAATAAAAAGGGCTGCATAGGCACATATCAAGTGGTAGGAACCAAAAATAATGGTTCTCCACATCAAATTAAGAGGAATAAGTACCTTAATAAGAATGGCCTAGTTAATAATGGCCAAGTCAAGCAAAAGAGGGATTGTCTCTTTGCAAGAGTACTCAATTCTCCAAGAATTATAATCCTTATGATTCATGGGATGTGAAGGTGGAAAGATTGGAAGAGCTTGACAGATGTATCAGATGTCTAGGCAACCATAATGTAAAGGATTGTTATACCTAACTGAATCATTGTTATCACTGCCACAAAGGAAGGCATCATGTAGTAATGTGTAAGGGTTTGTATAATGATAATAATAATGATGATGATGATTATACTGTTGATAACCCTGACACCACAGTTACCAATGTAAAAATTGCAGCTAATGTTAATGATGCTGGCATAGCTGAAGTAGCCTTACCCGTGGTGAATGCAAAAATTAGGGATAAAAGGCATAAATTAAAATTGTAACTACATTACTGGACCCAGGATCAAAACGCACTTTCATAAAGCGTAGTTGTCTTAATGATATGAAACTGCAAATGGGGGATCCTACAAATTTACAATTATCTGGTTTTCTGTCAGATAAAAAGGCCCAGTTGTACGACACTATGTAAATGTCGGCCTGGGCAATGAGGTGAAACCTATCAACGCAGTAACTGTGGATAGAAAATTACCACAATAGGGCTTAGTGAAGCTACTGAAAGGTTTTCACAAAATAATATAAAATTAGCACCTTCTTGTGTAAATAATGACTCTGTGGGGACAATAAATATTTTAATAGTGATTGATTATTATGCCTAAAGACAGCAGGAGGTTATGTAATGTATGGTAGGCTTCTTCGTACTAATAATGAATGACTAGAGAAGACAATAAGTAGTCACTGTGTGTCTTACTCATGAAATAGTGAACCAGTATAAATATTCTTCCATAGAGAATGATGTTGAGCCAGTGTATAAATTGTGGGAACTGGACAGTATCGAAATCAATGTAAATGAAGCTGAATTATCCAGGACATTCGTCTCTCGACCTGTGGGGAGAGAGGACGCTTCTACAGCTTCTCTTGTACGCCACCTGGTGAGGAAAACATAGCATTAGTACCAAAATGGCGGACTGTATGAGCCGGCGTATAAATACTGTCTGCATCGAGCTGGTACAGAGTTCTTTAAGCAGAGCCACGATGAACGTTCTCCTCCCAGGAATTATCAGGGACGTTTATGGAATCCCCATTGAAGAGTTGTACGGTGTGGTGCTGAACAGCATGTCAAGAGCCTTGTGAACTTCATGAGGGCCGGTTTCTACTCCAGCATCGTCGACGAATTTCAAGAACGGAGAATGAGCGTAAATTCGGCAGTGGAGGCGTGCATGCATGATGTCTCTAAGTATTATACTTGGGTGAAGGTACGGAATGTACCTTTTGAGGCGACAGCATATAGCCTTCAGGATGTTTTCAGTGGTTATGGGATAGTCCATTCGGCGAGCATGGGGGTGTGGAGGGACGGCCCGTATGAGGGGCTGCTGGAAGGATCCTTCACACTGAAAATGACCGTGAGGTGGCCGATACCATCGTATGTCACTTTGGTCGGCCATAGGACTAAAGAGTTTGTACACTATGCAGGGCAGAGGAGGACGTGCCATTTATGTGACTCTTATGAGCACATGGCGGCACAGTGCCCATGGAGACAGGGCTCTAGTGTGCAAGAAACATCTTCTGAGGACAAGCAGTTAGAAGCCTTGGATGTTGCGCCGGGTGATGTGGAAAGTCAGAGGAAGGGCCTATGGAGTGAGGAGGTGGAGAGAACTGTGGTTATGGGGACGTGTGTCACTCTCCCAGAGGAAACGGGGGGAGGGGGAATATCACTGCCTGATGGACCCTTAGATACTGCAGAATCTGCTCAGGAGGGGATGTTGGAGGTAGTGCTGAAGGGTTTTTTGGAAGAGTCAGAACATGGTGTAAAAGGTGACAAGAAGTTATGTGGTGTCAAGGAGATGGATGGACAGCAAGGGGGTGAGGAGAGGTTAGAATGGAGAGCAATGTGGTGGTGGAGGTTCATCAGGAAGACACGCTTGAAGATATGTGTGTGGAGGGTAGTTCCCGCAAGAGATCAGCCGGGGTGTCAGACATGGACGACGAGGTCCTTACACCAGGGCAGCGCCCTGGGAAGAAGGCTTGGGCAACTGTGGTGGGAACAGTGAGCCAGGGGGGGTGCAATGGTGAAGATCGGAGGGAAAGGACAGGGAGGGGTGGGTGGGCAGGAACGGGGGAATGCTAGAGATAGCCCGAGACCTATGAAAGGAGGACCAAGTAAGCCTCAGAGGCATAGGGGTAAGCCACCATTCCTGTAAAGTTCAGGTGTGTAACTTTCAAGAGGGTATGGTTAGAGTGGTTTTTAAGGAGATTTAGTGCTGATGTCTGTTTTTTGCAGGAACATAACCATAGGTTAGGATGTGAATTGGTTTTGAAAGGTTATAGGTTGTTTACCAGTAATGCTTTGAGATTGAAAGGTGTGGCTGTGGCGGTAAAGGAGACCAGTCCTTTGCATGTCCTGGGTTGGGAGGAGGGGGGTGGGAGGGTTGTCAGGGTGGATGGGTTTTTTGGGGTAAGGAGGGTTTATTTTGTGGGGGTGTACATGCCGGCTACTAGTAATGCTAGAGTAAAAGGGGATTTTGTACGAGATGTCCTGGTGTATCATTTGCGGGGTTTACTGGCTTTTATGGTGCTTGGGGGGATTGGAATTGTGTGATTAGGAATGGGGATGTGGTTCTGCAAGGGGTGGGTTGTGTTTTGGGGGGTTCTGAGAGATGTATTGTGGGATGTTGGAGTTGTAGATGTGGTGGGGAGTTTGGGGTATGGAGTGGAGCACACCTTTATTCATAGGGGATATGAGGCAAGGTGTGGCATGCAAAGAGTGTGTAACTTTTGTTCAGCACATTTACACACCCTCATTTACAGGCTATCTCCCCCAACCAGCGAACCAGGTGACTAAGAGTTGACGATGGGGCCCTGCCGTTCAACTAGTAACCAGGTTCCAGCCAATAAGAAGATGGTTTTGGCAATCGCAGAGGTTATGTGGGTACCACTCTCCTGTCTGCCCTTGTCATTCCCATTCTAGAGCTGGTTGAAGCACGGTCTGCTCTCTTGTGGTTTCTATTCTGCCTTGCTTACCGTGGAGTGCACTAATACCTATCACTGTACATTGTGTATATAGTGCATATATTACTGTTCTAAATTGGTGAAGGACAATATAAGTCAAAACTTTTCTGCTGTGTTTATTTTGCTCCCTTTACACCCAGGATAACAGGCCATTTGGACTCCTGGGTTGTAATACAAGGTTAGATAGGATTTATGTCAGGCAGGGAATAGGTGTGGAGAGAGTGAGGACTTTAGATGTAGGTTTTTCTGATCATCGTGTGGTAATTGCTGATTTGAGGGTAGATGGTATAATGCGAGTTTATGCAGAACACTGGAAATTGAATGTGAGGCTACTTAGAGAGGAGAGTGAAGGTACAGGATTCGCAGTTTGGTGGATATCCTTCTGTGAGACTAGGAATGGGGCGATGAATTTGCTGGATTGGTGGGAAATGAGAGCTAAGGTTGGGATAGCGAAATTTTTTAAAGTACGGGGAAAGGAGATGGCGAGGTGGCATTATGGTTTCCAAAATTATCTTGAAGGTCAGTTAAATAATTGTTATGAAGAGGAAAGGATGGGGCGGAGTGGGGATGTGGAAAGCTTGCGGAATAGGTTAGCGGAGATTCATAACGGAAGGTTTGAGGCAATCAGAGTTAGGGCGGGGTTGGAGGATGTTTTAAGGAGAGATAGGCCATCGGGCTTTGTACTCATGAAGTTTAAGGAAAGGCAGGCAAAAACCACCTTGGTGCCTCTAGTAGCAGGAACAGGGGGGGTGTATTTGAGGAGGGTCAGGGCCTATTCACAATGGAAAATATTAGTTTGTATGCTGATTTTTGGTTTAGGGAGAAATGGAGGAGGCGTGGGGGGGGGGTGTTGCTGAGGGGAGTTTTGGGGATGAAGGGATCAATAAAGTATTAAGTGAGCAGGACAGTGAAATGCTCGAGAGAAGTATTAGTGAGACGGAGGTGGAGGAGGCGGTTTATGGGCAGTGCCAGGGTAAAACACCTGGGATAGACAACATACCGAACGATTTTTATAGGTGTCATTGGGGGTGTGTAAAGCATTGTCTGGTGGGGGTTTTGAATTGTATGTTAAGTAGTGGGAGGATGGGGAACTCGCAAAAGCGGGTGTCACAGTTTTAGTGCAAAAAAAAGGAGTGCTGAGGTTTGAATGATTATCGAGAGATTTCGTTAATGTGCTCAGATTACAAAATTTTTGCTAAGATTTTGGGAAACAGAATGAGGAATGTGTTGGGTTTCATGATACATAGGGGGCAGTTTGGAATTCCAGGGAGAAGGATGAGGGATGGCCATGTTTTTATTAGGGAATTTCTAGAGAGAGGTACATGAGGGGGAATACTAGGTTTAGATTGGGAGAACGCATATGATTGGGTGGATAGAAAATTCGTAAGGGTTTACCTAGAGCAGTTGGGGTTTTGGGAAGGGGTGATGAGATGGGTGAATACCCTGTATGCTGAGGCTGTGGTGAGGGTACAGGTCAATGGGATGCTGGGTGAAAGTGTACCGATGGAGAGAGGTTTGAGGCAGGGTTGCCCGTTATCGTAGTTGCTTTTTCCTTGTGTGCAGAATCTCTTCTATGAGTCGGTTGAGGGGGTGATGGACAAACAGGAAATGGAGGGGGGTGCAAGTGGGGCATAGTGGGGTATGTGGATGATACTACTGTTTTGCTCTGGGGTAAGGAGGCGTTAAGGAGGGTGAGTAGATTGATTCAGATGTTTGGTACTAATATGGTACTAATGCGAGTTAATATGGTGAAATCAAGGTTACTAGAGGATGATAACTGGATAGGTGGGGGCTTGGGGGTGGGGTCAGGATGGATAGTGGCTGATAGAATCAGGGTATGTGGAATATGGTATATGGCGGAGATGCAGTCCTGCAGGAGGGTAAATTTAGAGGCTGTCATGGGTAAGGTTTTAGGTAGACTCGGAGGTTTAAGTGCGAGGGACCTAGCTTTACAAAAGAGGATAATGGTGGTAAACTCACTTGTCTATAGCAAGGTATGGGGGGTGGCAGAGGTTTTCCCCCTAGAGGCAGAGGACATTGTGGAAATGCAGAGGAGGGTGCTAAAGTTTGTGTGGGGGTTTGGGAGGGCATGGTTAAGTAATGAGGTAGTTATGACAGATGTTCAAAGAGGGGGTTTAGGTTTGTTGCCTTTAGGACTGAGAGTAATGGCTATATATATCAAGCAGAGGTATATTAAGGAAGGGGGTGTGAAGGGAGCTAAAGTAGGAAGGGTCATGGAGGAGGCACGTAGATGGTGGAGTGGCAAGGTCTTGCAGGTGTGTGAAGATATGTTGAGGTTTTTATTGACAGTGCAACAGGTGGACAACTTCAAAGTGATAAGGTTAGTGCGGGTTGTGGGTGGACAGGGAATATTGCAAGGGGTAGCCGTGTATCCAACATATGATTAGAGGGTCATTTGGAAGGATTTCAGTAAGCTTAGGGTACTGGCTAGAGTAAAGGAATTAGCGTATAGATTCATCATGGAGATTCAAGCCTCCAAGGAGGTGTTAAGATGTATGGGGTTGGTGGAAGAGGCTTATTGCCAGTTTTGTGGTGATGTTGAAACGGCGTTTCATGTGGTCTATTTTTGTCCCTCTTTGGAGGGGGTGAGATCATGGATGAGTGGGGTTATCAGATTGTTGGGTGGGCACGTTTGCCGCTTTTAAGGGCTTTACTGTTAGATGTAAGAGGAGTGCCTAAGGATGTGGGAAGGGCTATAATGTACGTCATAGTAGACTATCTGGATATCTCATGGGGATGAGAGAATTAGAATCTCGGTTTTAAGAAACCAGATAAGACAATTTGGATTCAAGACATCGGTTTTCTGAGGTACATGTCTTTTCTTTTGGGACCGGCAAGATAAAGAGACCCTTATACTTACTACTTGGGATGGATTTGTAGGGTTGATGTCTTGTGCAGTAAGAAGGACTGTCGAGATGAAAGGACAAATGTTTTGTATTATGTAATAGAGTTTGTGAATTTTTGTTTAACTTTTATTTTGACTTATTGTAGTCTGCTGGAGGTTGTATGTTGTAATAATTTAAGAGTATGTATAGGTCTCGGGTTAATGCCATGTTTGTATTGCCGTTTTGTATGGATGGAATTTGAAGGTTCAGTAATGCACTGGAGGTTTGGTTTTTACTGTTAAGGGGTTTATACCAAAAATTTTGTGGACAAGGGTTTAGGGTTTTATATACATATGTGGGATGTTTAAATTATGTGTAGGTTTTGGTCTCAAACCCCTTTGATGTGTGTGGGATATCAGTAAATGCTGAGTACCTTTGTTATAAGAGCATGTGTTTTGTGTTTATTTTTCATTGTATGTTACATGTATGTGCCCTTTTGTTTCCTTTTCAAAAAAAAATTTGAGTAATGATTCAGTAAATGTTAGGGCTAAGAGTTTATATAAGGCGGTGGGCGGTGAAGACTCATCAGAGATTTTATTTCTAAACCAATGTAAAGGTAATTTTGGTTGCTAGTTTCCTTAATAAAATTGTGTTATACGATGTAAGTTGCAATTGTATGTTAATCATAGGTGTTTTGTTCTGTTTAGCATTTCCGTTTCTTTGTTACCACTACTGTTAATATTTTCCAGTACCTGCACTGGATACTTAGGTTAAGACTTTACAGTGTTTGGTAAATATTTATAATTTTTTTTTTTACACAATAACCATGTTTTCACGTGCTATTCCATAACACAACTTAAACCAATACCCTGTACTAGATGGTATGTTCGTATTGTGTTTATTATAGTTGTTACGATAGCTTTGTTAGGGTCACAATACTTTACTGACATGATTTGTATAGTATATTTTTGTGTGTAACAAATGTTGCTATGCCTTTAGTCATGTGTTACCACCTTTACTATAGTAACCTTGTGATGTTGTGCACTTTGTATGTGGTATTTGTTGTAATAGTTTATGTCAAGATACTCCTAATTACTGTAAAACCATGTAAAGTTCCCTTTGGTGTGTTTCATTGTTCACAATTACGTGGGGTACCTACCAATGACTGTAATGACCTAGTGAATTTTGTCTTTTGCGAGTACTGTTGTTATAATACTTGTCATCTCCAGGAATAACCTGGTGCTGGCAGCGGAATCTTTTATGTTTTTTTTTTTTATTTTTTTACTACTATTATGTATCTTTTGTACTTTTGTAAGGTTTTTTAATAAAAATATAAAAAAAATTATCCAGGATTACCTACAAATTATAGAATGGCCTATTGGCAGTTAAAGACTCAGCTCCACGAATTGAGTTGGACACCAGAATTATTGACTGCATTATAATAATAATAATAATAATATAATTAATGATCAGTTAAAAAAATAAATTCATAGAGGAAATACCTTCTGAGCAGACAAAAATTTATGGCCATTACTTACCGCATCATGGAGTTAAGAAGGATTCTAAAATTACTCCCCTAAGAATTGTTTTTAATTGTAGCGGAAGCAGTAAAGGTCCGTCGATGGTGGAAAAATTAGGAGATATATTAAATTTCAGGGATAAGAATTATTCCTTTACCGCTGACATAATTAAAGCTTTCCTAAGAGTGTTTTTTTTTATATACATATTTTATTTAAAATGTCATATAACGTATTAAATATATAAAATAAAACATCCTTCATTAAACAGGTATATAAAACATAATACATGAACATAATACACCATATAAAGTACGATACATTCACACATCCGCTATTTACACCTTGAGCCAACTAGTATTTCCCTAAACCATACATGATGAAACATCATATAAAAGCCTCATTTGTCCTCATCGCTCTCGGGCCGTGTGGACAAGCTGCGCAGTAGCTTCCGAATCATCTGGTTTTCTGTGCAGTTTTCCTGTTTTGAGCAATCAAAATGGCAGACAGACATGGACGCAGGGTAAATACTGTGTGGAGGTGGTACGTGATACCCTGAATAGTTCTACAATGCAGGTGCTTCTGCCAAGTATCATCTGCGATGTGTACAGCATACCAAACGACGAGCTGTATGGTGTAGCAGTGAATGGAGTGTCGAGGATATTCATCAAGTTCAAGAGTGCTGGGTTTTACTCCAGCATAGTCGACGCATTCCAAGAAAGGAGGATGACCATTAATTCTGCAGTGGAGGTCTGCCTACATGACGTCTCAAGCTATGTAACGTGGGTAAAGGTGAGAAATGTCCCCTTTGAGGCCTTGGAATATGATGTTGTGGGGGTATTCTGTAGATATGGCAAGATCCATTCTTCAGAGTTGGGAGTGTGGAAGGATGGGCCTTACATGGGGCTGCCAGAGGGATCTTTCACCTTGAAGATGACATTGAGACAACCTATACCATCGTACATTCTGATGGAAGAGTTCAGAACACAGGTTTATGTATATTATGCAGGACAACGTAGGATATGTAGGCTGTGCGGGTCTTATGACCATATGGCGGCCCAATGCAATCAAAGGCAGGGACGGAGGGAAAAGGTGCCAACAACAGTGGAACGACAGCTGGGCTCCTTGGCACCTGGGACAGGTGAAGCTGCAAGCCAGGCGTCTGGAAGTTGGAGTGAAGAAGTAGACAGAGTGGAGTCGGAGTTGGGAGCGTGCGCCACATTACCTGTTGGAACTGTGTCTGAGCGACCATCTACGGATGCGATTGTTGACAGAAGTGACTTACAACAGGATGGTCTGTTGGATGAGGTCTTGAAAGATTTCTTGGGGAGGTGGAAGACAGTCAGGAAGGGGAGAAGGATGGGAGGGCATTGGAGGGGGTAGCAGCTGTACAGGAGTGTGATGACACCTTGTGCAACGAGAGTAAGCAGCACACAGTGATGGTTGAGGTGCACCAGGGGGACATGGATGCTGCGGCAACGTGCGGAGAAGGTGGCACACGTAAGAGAGCAGCTGGGATGTCTTATATGGAAGATGTCTTAACGCCAGGGCAGAGATTTGGAAAGAAACCTTGGAAGAAGGTGATAGATCTCCCGGGGAATGGTGGCACCAGTTCTGTGGTGCTGCAAGGGTCAAAGGAAAATGGGTGGATCGGAGGTCTGGATAGACTAAGTGGCAAACGTGGCTATAGTCAACAGCCATGTCTTTCGAGCAACCTTCAAAAGTGATGGGGGAAGCTGCCTTTATTGTAATAATTCAAGGTGGTCACCATTAATGTTAACAGCCTGAGAGCTGAGGTTAAGAGGGTGTGGATGGAATGGTTTTTGAGGAGATATGATGTGGATATGTGTTTCATACAGGAGCATAATTACAAGTTTGGATGTGAGTTGCATTTGAAGGGATATAAGTTATATGTGAGTGGATCGGTGAGGGTAAAAGGGGGGGTTGCTGTGGCTGTTAAGGAAACCAGTCCCCTGTGCATGTTGAGGTGGGAGGAGGGTGGGGGTGGGAGGGTGGTGCAGGTAGAGGGAGAGTGGGGTGTGAAAAGGGTTTGTTTTATAGGAGTATACATGCCGGCGGATGGAAATGCAACAGTTAAGGTAAAATTCGTGAGGGATGTTTTGCTTTTTTATTTGAGGGGATTGCCTTTAGTTACTGTGATAGGAGATAGGAATTGTGTCATATGACAGGGTGATGTGGAAGCAAGGGGGATGGGGTGTGTGTTGGGGTTTTTACGCAATGTATTGGGGGATGTGGGAGTTTTAGATGTAGTGGGGAGAGGTGGTTGGAGGGTTGAGTATACATTTGTATGAAGGGGTTATGCTGCACGACTGGATAGGCTCTATGTTACGGAGGCAATACACATTCTGGGAGTTAGGGCCTTCGATGTGGGGTTTTCTGACCACAGGGCAGTTATTACAGATCTTGATTGGGAGGGTATGGTTAGGATACACACTGGTTATTGGAAATTAAATGCGAGACTTGTGAAGGGGGAGGGGGTGTGTGAGACTTTTGGGGATTGGTGGCACTCTTTTTGGGGATCAAGGGATGTGGGGTCGTGTGTCTTGGAATGGTGGGAGAAGCGAGCTAAGTCGGGTATTGCTGGATTCTTTAAAAGTAGGGGACGGGAAGAGGCCAGGTGGAGATATGGGTTACAGAATTATTTGGAATGTCAGCTGAACGAGTGTTATGAGGACGAAGTGGGGAGGCAGTATGGGACCGTGGAGCAACTTTGAGGTAGACTGGTGGAGGGGGAGGAGGGCGATGCTTTTGAGGAAGTGTTGGAGGTGGGGTGTGGGTTAGGGCAGAAAGAGGAGGAAGGGATGGAGATGGGAGGAGCGATTAGTGTGGGGGAAGTTGAGGAGGCAGTGTTTAACATGAGTACTGGAAAAGCACTGGGCATTGATGGGATTTCAAATGATTTTTATAGAGTTCATTGGGAGCATATTAAGACTTGTCTGGTGGAGGTCATGAATTGTATGCTGCAGGAGGGCAAGTTAAGTCAGACAGAGTATTAGAGTGGTTTTATTGGTTTGCAAACAGCAAGTGGGGAGTGTTTTAAGTGCGTTTTGAGCTATTTCACTAATGTGTTCTGACTACAAGATTTTTGCAAAGATATTAGGTAATAGGATGAAGAAGGTAATAGGTGGGGTTGTACATAGGGGTCAGATGGGTATACCGGGATGAAGTATGAGAGTTGGGCATGGGCGCATAAGGGACTTTTTGGAGGGTTGCGAGGGGGGAGGACTTTTGGGTATTGATTGGGGGAATGCATATGACTGTGTGAATAGAAAATTTTTCAGGGCTTGTTTGTTGCATCTGGGGTTTGGACTGGGAGTGGCGCATTGGGTCGATACGCTATACTCATCGGCTATGGTCAGGGTCCAAGTTAATGGCAGATTGGGAAGGCTGGTTAAAATGGAGAGGGGATTACGGCAGGGGTGCCCTCTTTCTCAAATTCTGTTTGCGTGCATGCAACATCTGTTCTCTGGGCTCGTTGAGGGGGTGGGGGCATTAAATGGGGAGAGGGAAGGGCACTTAGGCATTGTGGGGTATGTGGATGATACAACTATCCTGATAGAAGGGGTGGAGGGATTGTGTACAGTGGGGAGGGTGTTGGGAATTTTTGGGGAGGCGTCTGGCATAAGAGTAAATAGGGCGAAATTATGTTTACTGGAGGTGGGTGCTTGGGTGGGGGGCTTGGGGTTGGAGTTTGGGTGGGCAGTGGTGGATAATTTGAAGATTTGTGGAGTTTTATACATGGCAAATGCGCAGGAGGCTAGGCAGGTAAACTCAGAGAGGGTAGTGGAGAAGATAGTGAGTAGATTAAGGGGTTTATGGGTGGGAAATGTCATATTACAGCAGAGGGTGGTAATAGTTAATTCGCTGGCTTACAGTAAGGTTTGGGGTATAGCAGAAGTGTATCCTTTGAGAACACAGGACATACAAGAAATACAGAGACGAGCTATATGTTATGTTTGGGGTTTTGGGAGGGCATGGCTGATCAAGGAAGTGGTGATGTCGAATGTGCACAGAGGGGGAGTGGGTCTTTTAGCTTTGGGGCCGAGGGTGAAAGCTATATATGTAAAACAGTCATTCATTAGGGCTGGAGGGGAAAGAGGGGTTAGAGTGGGGAAGGTGATGGGGGATGTGCAGAGATGGTGGGGAGGTAAAGGGTTAATTGAATGTGAAGATATGCTGAGGGTTTTGTTATTGGTTAAAGATGTTGGGGCGTTTGGTATCATTGAGTGGGAGGAAGGAAATCCTGCAGGGCGTATCGGTCTATCCATTGTATGGTTGGGGGGCGATATGGGAAGACTTCTGGAGGCTCAGGTTAATGCCTAGGGTACGTAAGTTGGTATACAGATTCATGATGGGGATCCTAGCTTCAAAAGCAGTTTTGAGTTTAATGGGTTTGGTGAGGGAACCGTCCTGCAGTCAGTGTGGTGAGCTGGAAATTGCATTTCATGCCGTTTATTTTTGTGAAAAATTGAGGGAGGTACGGATGTGGTTGGCGAGGGTTTTTTGTCTGATAGGTGGGGGTAATGTAGAGACCCTGGGAGCTTTAACATTAGAGGTAAAACGGGTATCAAGGGAGGTAAAAAGGGCGATTATGAATGTGGTAGTGGATTTTCTGTATATTTCCTGGGGAATGAGAGATGCTGGGGGTAGGATTCGAATTAAGGCAATTGCAGCTCATATATACAGGACTGCAGGTAGGAACAAACTTATTTATGGGAGTCAGTGGGGAGCAGGTTTTCCAGAGAACTACAGAGAGCTTACAGCCAGTCATCTCCTGCAATTGGTGCAGTGATAACCATGTAGGGGTCTGGTTTTCTTTGGTAGTCGGGTTTACACGGGTTTTCAGTGGTGGTGGCATGTATTGGAATGGTTTTAGTGAATGACAAGGGTGGATGGTATGAAGTGTAACGGATTATGGTTGGGTGGTAACTAGTCTGTTGCAGGAATGGAACAAGAAAAACAGTGTGCAAGTGTGAATTGCTTTGAGTATGCAGGTGAATGTGTGTAAATGTAGTGTGTGTGTGTAAAAGTAATGTTCTTTAAGGTAAAACAAAAAGTAATTTGTCTGTGATCAAAGGGTTCCAAAATTATACATATGCTGTATAAATTTTGCAGTTGTTGATGATTTATGTGATCATGTAATTTGTATAATGTTTATTTTTGTTATGGAGTAATGTTTTAGAATAATTACCAGAGTTTCTTCTTACGTAAATCTCATAAACAGTTGCATGTATATATAAAAGTTACATAAATTAATGTTTGACCACTGCTGTGATCATCAAGTGTGCAAATGATGTGGATGTATTTATAGATGGGTTTTAGTGGGGGGCTCCTCCCCAACAGTTTTGTGTGTATGTGTCAGATAATTTATCTTTGT
This sequence comes from Cherax quadricarinatus, assembly GCF_038502225.1. Classification (NCBI taxonomy): domain Eukaryota; kingdom Metazoa; phylum Arthropoda; class Malacostraca; order Decapoda; family Parastacidae; genus Cherax; species Cherax quadricarinatus. Next base: position 7,371,585 of record NC_091315.1, read on the forward strand.
GTATAATGTGTGTCAGTGAGTGGTATGTAGGTATTTTGCGTGTCTGTTACACGTTCTTATTTTGTATGGGGTTTTCCAAATTTTTCTTCTTGCAATTGTGATATGATTCCTAGTAATCTTGTTCAGATCCTGTATTGTGGTTTATTTAATATTTTATACCACCTTGTAATTTATAATGTTTTAAATAAAAAAATAGGATACAACAATACGTATAACATTATGACAAAAATTAAAACCTTAAACATTAATACAAAAATAATTGAAATATCAAACATGTATCCTTATACTTGGACTACATTCATTCCTTGCATTATATGTCTAACAGTATAAGACACAAGGCCCAATGATCTTTCTAACCCAACCATCCAACAACAAGTTGGTTCATTTTACACAATTCACCTCTAAACGTCTATAATCTGGACCCCCCCCTCCCCTTAACTGCCGTATACATAAGTTTCCCTAACCCAATCAATGCCGCTAACAGTATACCTTACACATTACATAATAATGACGGTATTCACGTTAAATCTAGCAACAAAAACTGATTTTTTTTTTGTATATATTTAAAATGGAATCAAAATATGCAAAATCCTTTAATAATTAACCTAAGACTTTTACGGATCTAGCATGTATGATTACATACAAAGAAACACTAAGACACCTAATACTCCAACCAACCCCCTATTTAGTGTCTTAAACTAATTATAAACCCGCAGAAATATACCTTGCCTGTATACAGTGATAGTAAAAGTGCTTAATTGAATATCAACTGACTATATGCACCATAAGTGATTAAAAAAATACATGTGATATCACCGGGTGACAGAGCAACATATTACCCCGCAAAAACTGCTGCCCAAGGAACTTGAATGCCCAAAGATTACAATATAGGACATTATACAACTCAACCCCCTCCCCCCCTCACAGTGGTGACCACTACAACATATACAAAACGATCTTAGGCAAATGAAGCTTTTTGCCCTTCATCAAAAGTTTACAATCATCACTAAAAGGTATGCTTATGAACATTCCCCTAAAGGCTAGTATAACGTACTTTTAGCGGTGATAACAGCATGATATCCGCTTACAATATGACTAAACACAACCTAACGGGAATTCCAGGAAAGACCCAACATACTTCATCAAAACCCGGCCATAGTTGCGAACCGGTTCAGTCTTGGAAGAGGCTGGAACCTATTCTGAAATATTGCTTTTTATCTGTATTATCGAGATGCACGACCATTTTAAGATTAAGCCAAGATCTCAGTTCCACACAACGCCACATCCATACACAGACGCACATAACCATTCATAATACATACACGCCACTCACTAAATCCCGCACTCTACCCTGAAGTCACGAACATACCCTTTGGTGCTATCACAGAGTGAGTCCAGCCCCTCATTGTCTTACCCCAGCCCTAGTTGCAGCAACCTTTGAACAGTAAGACTCCGATTGTTTGCAGGAAAACTATTATCCCAACTTCTACCATATATGAGTTTATTTCTGCAATACGTTCTGTGGATGCCTGCTGCAATTGCCCTGATCCTAACTGATCCCTCGGTTTCCCGCATACCCCACGAAATATAGAGGAAATAAGCCACCACGTACATTATTGCTCTTCGTACCTCACTTGATACTCTGCTAACATCCATTGTCAAGGCCCATAAGACAATCGAAAACCCGCCCCAACCATGAACGAACTTTGTCCAAAGTATCACAAAAGTAGACCACATGAGGAGCTGTTTCTTCTAGACCGCAATGTAAGCAATCCGCCTCCCTTACCAAACCCATCCTATTTAAGACCGATTTTGATGCTAAAATCCCCATGACAAATCTGTACACTAATTCACGAACCCTCGGTGCCAACTTAAGTTTACAAAACCCGTCCTATATTTCCCACCAGTTATACAGCGGAAAAACAGACAATCCCTGTACAATTTCCCTTCGACAACATATGCTGACCATTTCTCCCACCCGGATCCGTTGCACATTTCTCAACTTTAACAACAAACGCAACATGTCCCCACACTCGATTAATCCCCGCTGCTCCACCATTTACACATTTCGATCATTACCTGACCCACTTGGATGCCCTTCTAACCGCCTGCCCTGAGGAACCACTGCTTTACATAGAGGGCCTTCACCCGTGGCCCCAAAGCCTAGAGACCTAAACCCCCACAATGAATATGAGTCTTGACAACCTCCGAACATAACCAAGCTCTCCCAAAACCCCAAACATAACGTAAAAATCTTCACTGCAGTTCCTGTATATCCACGTCTCTTAAAGGGTACACCTCAGCCACACCCCATACCTTACTATAAACAAGTGTATTAACCACTACTGCCCTCTGTTGCAATGAGACATACCCAGCTCTTAACCCCTGAAGTCGATTTAAAGCCTTGTTAACAACCAACTCAGAATTTACCCTTTGGCCCTCCCTCTCATCTGCTATGTACCAAACCCCCCCCCCACCCATGTACCCACCTCCAATAATTTCGATTTTACCTTATTGACGCACATGCCAGTCTCTGCCCCCAAAATCCCAACAATCCATCCCACAGTCTGCAAATTCTTCTCCCCTTTGAACAATATTGTGGTATCATCTACGTACCCGACTACACATGCTGCATGATCACTGCTCAGCGTTCCACGCCCTAAAACATCATCCACCATTTCATAAAAGGGGTTTTGCATACAAGCAAAAAGTGACTGGGAGAAAGGACACCCTTGCCTCAAACCCCTTTCCATGCGGACTGGCTGTCCCAATTTACCGTTTACCTGTACTCGTACCATAGCCGAGGCATACAAAGTATCAACCCATCTTACAATCCCCTCTCCAAAACCCTGCTCAATAAAATAAGCCTCAATAAATCTCTATCAACACAGTCGTAAGCATTTTGCCAGTCAAACCCGAGGACCCCCCCGTTGACATCCGCCCAAAAACTCCCTGATACGTACATGTCCTTCCCTCATGTTCCTACCTGGTATGCCTAGCTGTCCCTCGTGAATAACCGACCCCATAACCTTCCTCATCCTGTTTCCTAAAACTTTTGCAAAGATTTTATAGTCCGAGCACATAAGAGATATTGCTCTATATGCACTCAGACCCCTTCCCCCTCCCTTTTTGGGCACCAACACAACTACCCCCATACTTTGTGTCATACCTAACCTCTCCTCCGTGAGCATGCAATTCAAAACATCAACCAAACAATGCTTAATACTTCCCCAATGCGCCCTATAAAAATAATTCGAAATGCCATCTATACCTGGTGCCTTTCGTTTACTCATACTAAAAATCGCCTCCTCTACCTCCTCCACCCGAATTCTACCTTCTAGTACCGTCCTATCCCTGTCGCTTATAACTTTTCTGAAGTCATGAACCCCCCCTACTCCCCGCCAGAGCTTTTCCCCAAACCATAGATCAGCATAATGTTTTGTTAGAGGGATGAATTGTAAAGGACTTGCCTAGTATGGGCCAACAGGCTTGCTGCAGTGTTCCTCCTTTCTTATGTTCTCATAAAAACTCATGCTATCCATGGAGAGGAGTACTTGACCTGGCAGGTAACAACCCAAACCTGTACATACTTCCAATTGCAAGGACATCACCTGTTGTCTGACCCTAAATTTGTGCAACACACAACCCGAAGATTTGTCACCCCATAGCACTTCTTCCATACCTGCTCTGACTCTAACCACATTGAAACGTTCATTGCGAATTTCTGCAAGTCGACTACGGAGATGTTCAATGTCGTCATACTTACTACTCCCGCCCCCACATAGTAATCATTTAGTTGCCCCTCCAGATAGTTTTGTAGCCCATACCTCCACCTAGCCTCCTCCTTCCCCCACTTCTTATAATAACTCGCTATTCCAGGTTTGGCACACGTTTCCCACCATTCCAACAAACATTCACCTGCCCGTCGCGTTTCCCAGAGATTCTTCCAACAGTCCTGAAAAGCGGACCCATCCCCCTCCCCCCCAGTAGCCGCACTTTCAGTTTCCAATAACCTGGATAAACCCTGATTATTCCATCCCAGTCCAAGTCTGCTAGCACTGCACAGTGGTCTGAAAACCCCACATCAAAGGTCTATACATGCCCATCTCTAATTCCTTGTGTTACATAAAGTCTATCCAGATGGGCCACATAGTCCCTGCAAACAAACGTGTGCTCCACCCCCACCCACCCTGCCCCACCACATCATGAACCCCTGCATCCCCCAGCAGATTCCTTAAGGCAGGTAAAGCACACCCCGCCCCCTTGGCTCAACATCGCCATGTCAGATAACGCAATTCCAATCCCCACCCATTTCCGTAATTAAAGGCAAACCCCAAGTGTAAAACGTTAAAGCCTCCCTCACGAAATCTATTTTAACTTTAGAGTTACTTTCTGCAGGCATATAAACTATAATAAAACAAACCCTCACCTCACCCCAGTACCCATCTACCCTCACCACCCTCCCACAACCCACCTCCCACCACCCTTTCCCACCCCCCCTCCCACCACCCACCTCCCACCACCCACCTCCCACCACCCCTTCCCACCCCCCCTCCCACCACCCACTTCCCACCACCCACCTCCCACCACCCCTTCCCACCCCCCTCCCACCACCCACCTCCCACCACCCACCTCCCACCACGCACCTCCCACCACCCCCCTCCCACCACCTCCTCCCACCACCCCCTCCCACCACCCACTTCCCACCATCCCCTCCCATCACCCCCCTCCCACCACCACCCTCCAACCACCCACCTCCCACCACCCCCTCCCACCACCCCCCTCCTGCCACCCCCTCCTGCCACCCCCTCCCACCACCCCCCTCCCATACCCCCCTCTTACCACCAATCTCCCACCACCCGCTCACACCACCCCCCTCCCACCATCCCCTCCCATCACCCCCCTCCCACCACCACCCTCCCACTACCCTCCCACCACCCACCTCCTCCCATCTGAAGACACGCCAAGGGCTGGATTCCTTCACCACTATAGCTACCCCACCCTTAAATTATAAAGAACTGCTAACATACATTCGGTAGCCTTTTAACCATAACTCTCGCCCAAACTTATAATTGTGTTCTTGTATGAAACACACATCCACAGCGTACCTGCACAAAAACCACACCATCAACACACACACTTAACCTCCGCCAGCAGGCCATTTACGTTGATGGTAACACACTTAAATTCACAAAAGGGGCTTTTCCTCTATGTTTTGGGTGTTTACCATTCCCACACGTACATTACACTGACCTTCTTCGACTTTTGACTTCCCAAGGCCCCCCCTCACCCCCCTCCCATGCCCTACCCATATGCTGGGCGCTAGCCACAACCCCTTCTGCAAGAGGCGTCTCAGCCACTTTCGACCATAATTTCTTCCCTGGACTCTGTCCCGGTGTCAGGACCTTGTCCATATCCGACACTCCTGCCATCCATTTGCGGGAACCACCTTCCACACACATCTCACCAGACGATGCCTCCTGGTGGACTTCCACCACCACCCCATGCAACCGTGTCATTGTAGTTACGTCCAGGTCCCCCACATTCGGCGAATCATCCTTCATCACCTCTTGACACTCCGGTGCAACGTCTGGGCCATGCTCTGCCCCATCCAGGAGATCGTGTAGCACGTTCTCCAGCAAACTTTCCTGTGACAACTCCACAGGTTCCGCAGGCCCCACAGATGGTGTGGGCACGTTTGTAGTGTCCACCGACAGGGTGGCACACACCATAGACTGCGTTTCCTCTTGTTGTACTTCCTCACTCAAAAGCTTAGTTCCTTGTCGAGGGTCCAGTCCCCAGATCGAAGGCCTATGTTCTTAAGACCACAGGAAAAGGTTCCCGGATGCGGACAACCAGGCGTCTGGAGCACTGAGCAGCCATATGGTCATATGAGTTGCACAACCTGCATGTCTTCCGTTGGCCTGCATAGTGAACAAAAACTTGGGTCCTGTAGTTTTCCAGATGAACGTAAGATGGAATTGGATGTTTTAATGTCATCTTGAGGGTGAAGGAGCCCTCCGGGAGCCCCTCGTATGGGCCCTCTCTCCACACTACCTTGGTCGCTGCATGTATCGTGCAGTATCTACCATAAACTTTCCGAAGATCATACTCCTCCGCCTCGAAAAGCAAGTTCCTTACTTTGACCCAGGTGACGTGTGTGGAGACGTCATGCAGACATACTTCCACAGCTGAATTCACCGCCATTCTTCTCTCATGAAAAGCTTCCACAATCTTGGAGTAAAAGCCGGCATTTGCGAATTTCACAAAAATCCTCGACATCCCATTGAGAGCCACACCATATAATTCCTCAGTGGGGATGCCGTAGACGTCGCGAATGATGGTAGGCAACAAAGCATGCATCGTTGCACCACTGAGAGAGCCATGAATGAATTCAATACAGACCGTGTTTACTCTTCTACCCTGACAATCCGCCATCTTGCATACTGTAGTACACGGTTCACCACCAGGTGTAAGAAGGAAAAGGCTCAGAAAGCGTCCTCTCAGCCCGCAGGTTGAGAGACGAATAATGACAGACTGGGATTGTACTCGCTTCTTATGGCCTGAAAATCGTAGTAACTCATTTAGCCCTCTGAAAACCTTTCACTTTAGGGGTGTATTATTTGATGCTACATCCAGTTCGTTCCTGCTTCAAGCGACGATAAATGCACACCTTAAAAGTGCAGGTAGTCCACTAAGTGAAGTAATGAGTACACAATTTTATTTTGACAACTTCCTGGGTGTGACGTCAACTGAAGAGGAACTGATGAGGACATATGAACAGGCTAATAAAATAATGCAAATTGCTAATATGCCTCTGAGGGAATGGAATAGCAATTCGTCCAAATTAAAAGAGAAAAGAAATAAAGATTACCCTGAAACTGAAGTACATAAATGTTACTGTTAAAACCTAATAATTAAAGTATGCCCAATAAATTAACCAAGGAAGTCTTGCTTGCATGGAAGCTTAAGTGTGCTTGGGATGAAACCCTACCTAGAATTTATTAAAAAGTGGGAAAACTTAATAGGTGATTATGTAAAAATACCAATGTTGGAATTCCCACGTAATGTAGCAAGTCAAGATGGTGATAATATATTACACATTTTTTTGCGATGCTTCAAAATTGGTATATAGAACAGTAGCTTATATTCAGTGTAATAATTATATTTCACTTGTTACGTCTAAAGCTAAAGTGACTCCAATTAAATCACGTACATTGCATCAGTTGGAATTAACAGCCATGTACGTAGGTGTCAAATTAGCTTATGTAAGAAATAAATTGCAGGAGATAAATATTAGTGACACTGTAATTTGGTCTGATAATGAGGTATCCTTATAATGGAGTCGTAATGGTAACGATAAGATTGTGTACGTACATAACAGAGTCGCTGAAATTAATCAAATGCAAGAGAAATATAGGAGTTTATTAACATTTACTCATATACCTGGTGACGAGAATCCAGCTGGTTTCTTGTCACGAAGCTTGACTGATGATAGATTTGTGAATACTGCATCTTGGTTCCAGGGACCGAGTTGGCTGGTATATAAACTTAATTGGCCTGTACAAAAGGCGCATATTGCACCTACTGAAATTACTGTTACCACCGCTCCAATAAGTTGTCCCTCCTTAGCAATTGGTATTACTAGGTATCCTTAATTATTCAAACTAATTAATGTAACAATGTTAGTGTTTAAATTTATAACCAAAATGAATATCTCATAATTTTCCACATCCTCTGAAATACTGGACTCAGAGAGTGCAAGAGGAAATTTATGGAGATGAAATACGATTAATGTTACAAAAAACGCGATTCTAAAAGCTTAGAGATCTCCAGTGAATACTAGAAAGGACTGCCCTTCTAGCATCCAGCCTGTTACTGGGTTTTCGTAACAAGTAGTCAGTATCCTTGTCCAATTATCCATTAGAATTCAATATGATTCAATAGTGCTTCAGGATTACAACTGGTAGGCTACTAACTAGAGGTATAATCAAATAAAATTTTAATCAATAAATTTATTAACAGTATGAAAGCACACATCACATTTATAATTCTTAAGTACCGTCTGGTACATTAACATTTAATAAGATATTACAAATATGTACAAGTAAGTGTGTATGTGTGTAAGTGCTCTAAGTAGTTCGCTATGTCTCAAGACTCGACTAGACTTAAACAAGTGACTGACAAAGTCCTTAAATAAACTAACTTCTTGACCGACTGGCAACCAGAACAGTCTGCTTGAACAACAAAACGACTGATAAGCCGAACAACAATATAACAAGCAACTGCGACACAGAATCAGGAACAAGGAGATAATATAACGACAGCTAGTAGGGACCATCAGCAGATCCTCCACAAAAGTCACAAAACTCCCATAATACTGAATCTAAGTTCAGCATAAGAAAAACCCTGACTGTGATTATACACAGATACCAGTACAAATTAAGTCAGAAGCAACAGCTCAGGACCTGAGATGCTCGGAGTGTCTAAGCGACACACAAACCTCAGTACAACGTCGAAAATCACTAAGTCTATACAAGGTTCTGTGAACAGAGTTCTACAGAACTAACAAGAATAATGAGACAGACAATCTGTCCAACCACCAAGCGAGTCTAGAGCAGACTGAATACTTCAGACGAGGTGAGGACACCTCCCCCCCCCTCGATCACGTGATAGCTCCGTGGGCAGCAGTCGCCCATCAAGAAGCAGAAGCCGGCAGTATAACGAGCAACAAGCGATAATTACAGTAGTTTGACAATCAAGACTTGAACTGAGCACATAATATGTTACATCCTAACAACATAAGTCAAATAACAATATAAAGCAATACATTTACGATTTAGCTATTATCGCAAATATAAGCAATATAAAATTATATGAAAAGGTGATATACATTATATACATATACATAATAATCATTGTAACCCATTCAGGGGTTGCAACAATTAATAATAAAAGGAAAATTTGTAAAATGTTCAATAATATATAAATTAGGGCTGTATTTAGATAATGATGTAATTAGGTGTAGAGGTAGGTTACAAAATGCTGAACTGGGTGAATGGGCTAAACACCCTATTTTACTGCCCAAAACCCATCATCTGACAACTTTGTCTTAAATGGGCATGAGAATGTAATGCATGGTGAGGTACAAGATACTTTAAATTGCATTAGGGAAACTTTCTGGATTCCACAAGGACGACAAAGGGCTATTAAATTTTGTGTAATATGTTGTCAAGTGGATGCCAGAATCTATATGTACCCAGGTCCTCCACCATTACCAAGGGAACGTGTACAATCGTTAAACAATTTGATGTAACAGGTATGGACTATAGTGGTCTAATTATTTTAACAGGTAATTCAGATGGTGTTCCCTTGACAGTGTATGTATTTGTATTGTACCACTTCTAGGGCAGTTCATTTAGAAGTGGCTCAGGACTTATCTGCAGAACAGTTTATACAGCTGTTTCGGAAATTTGCAGCTAGGAGATCCTTCCCAAGATTGATGATTTCAGATAATACCACTAACACATTCATTCGCTGCCTGACCACGGTAGAGTGCGGTTGTGCTCTGCACCCCTCTGTTGTTTTCAGGCGAGCTACCTCATTTCGTCACTCAACCTTTGAGTAGTGAGGACGTGCGCTGCTGCTGCCCCTGGCGTTGATTAGTGGCAGTTATATTTTCACAGCATGGCGCAGGCCAGCCGGAGACGCATAAACACAGTCTGTGTTGAGCTTGTCCGTGGGGCTGTGACAGGAACTTCTATGGACCTGCTACTACCTGCAATCATACGAGATACATATGGTATTGCTAACGAGGAGATATGTGGAGTAGCGCTGAATGGCACGGCAAGGATCTTTGTCAAGTTTAATTTGGCAAGTGTGTATGAGGCAGTGGTAGACAAGTACCAGGAGGTTACTTTGACAGTTAACTCAGCTGTGATCGTGCGACTTCACGACGTTTCTCGCCATTACACATGGGTTAAGATTAGAAATGTGCCATTCGAGGCGGATGATTCTGACATCCGTCTTGCGATGGGCAAATATGGTACAGTACATATGGCCACTGTTGGGAAGTGGGCTACTGGGCCATACGCAGGGATACTCGAAGGAACGTATTCTGTGAAGATGACGTTACGTTACCCTATTCCGTCGTACAAAGTGCTGCCAGAATTTCGGACCCAGGTGTTTGTGACATACGCTGGGCAACGCCGGACCTGTCGGTTGTGTGGGTCATATGATCACCTAGCGGCTCTGTGTGGAAGGAGGCGTGGCAACATGGAACAACGGCAACGACATACAGCAGTAGAGAATGGTGAGGAGCAAGATTTGCCTTATGTGACTGCCTACACAAGGTGGATCCTGGAGTGAGGAGGTCGAGAGAGCGGAGGAGATGGAGTCAGCAGGTGTGACGAGGGGGGGGACACCCCTTCATTGAATGCAGCTCAGGTGTTGGAAGAGAACACCCTGACTGCGAGTGATAGCGATGTGGAAGACTCATTAGCCATGGCTTTAAATGTGTTATTGGCTGACGAGAGTATTGGGAAGGTTGGGAGTCCAGACCTAGTTCTTGGGTCTGCTGTGGATCAGGGCGTGGAACAGGATCTGTGGTCTGCGCAGTGTGATAAGAATATTTTGATGCGAGCGGTGGAGGTGGAGGTCCACCGGGACAATGTAACAGACGACATGATGCAAGCAGAGGGAGCATCACGGAAGCACGCTGCTGCGCTATCTGACTCCGAGGACGTGATCACGCCTGCTCAGCGCACTGGCAAAAAGTCCTGGGCGGAAGTTACGCAGAGAGGACACAGCGGCCCTAAGGGGCAGGAGTTGGTTAAGAGCGTTTCTAAAGGGGGGGAGAGGGACCGAGGTGTCACGAAACGATCTGTTGGCAAGACATTACCAGGGTCAAGAAGAAAAACCACTCTGTAAGCTTCAAGTGCATGACATTGAACATTAATGGATTGAGATCAGAGAGAAAGTGTGTATGGTTTAGTGAATATTTGGTGCATAATAGTGTTGATGTGGTGTTCGTGCAGGAACACAACTACAGACCAGGTTATGTGTTGAAGGTGAATGGGTATAATGTGTATGTGGAGCATGCGATAAGGTTGAAAGGAGGAGTTGCCATCCTGGTAAGGGAAACTAGCCCGTTCGTAGTGAGGCATTGTGAGGGTGGGGAGGGGAGGGTGATTCGTGTATATGGGTCGTGGGGTAGGGTACAGATGAGTTTGGTGTGTGTGTATGGTCCGGCAGAGGGAGATGTGTGTATTAAGAATAAATTTGTGAAGGATGTCCTAGTATATTATTTGCGTGCTTTGCCGGGTGTGGCTGTAATTGGTGGTGATTGGAATTGTGTGATAAGGCATAAGGATGTGGAACCTAGAGGGGCAGGGTATTGTTCGGGGATTTTGGGGGAATTATTAAATGGAGTGGGGTTAATGGACGTTGGAGGGGGTGGGGATGTAGAACATACTTTTGTTAGACGTGAATATGCGGCTAGACTGGATCGCTTGTATGTGCCCCGAACAGTAATAGTGAGCAGAGTGCGTGTGGTGGACGCGGTTTTTTCGGATCACAGAGGAGTAATGGTGGACCTAGAATGGGAGGGATTGCTTAGAAGGGGTCAAGGTTATTGGAAGTTAAATGTAAAGCTTTTGCATGGTGAGGAATGTCGTCAGTCTTTTGCGCAATTGTGGGAACGGTTGGTGGATGAGGTGCTGGGGGATGATGAACTGGTAAATTGGTGGGATTCGGTGGCTAAAAATCGTATCAGAGAATATATTTGTCGTGGGAGGGAATATAATCGGTTAAAGTATGGGTTTCAAAGATATCTTGAAGGGCAGCTGCATGACTGTTATGAAAGAGGAGGAGCAAGCTATCCAGTGCAGGACATTGAGGGTTTAAAGGAGAGTATTAGGGTATTGCAAAACGAGCGTTTTGATGGTGCGCGAATTATGGGAGGATTGGAAGAAGTGCTATGGGGTGATCGGCCGTCGGCTTGCATGTTAAGAGGCCAGAGAAAGAGGAGAGTGACGATGGAGATGATGGGGTTAAACGTACATGTAGGGATGGAAGGGTATAGAGCAGGTCAAGCATTGGTAACGACAGAGGGTATGAGTGGATATGTAGACGCTTGGTTTAAGTCATATACGCAAAGCATGGGCTTCCATGAGGTGGCATTGAGGGAAATGGGAGAGTATGTGCAGTGTGAGCTTGATGGTCAAGATCGGGTGGCATTAGGTGGGCCGATTACGGAGTGTGAGATTTGGCAGGCATTGTCAGGAGTGAGCTTGGGAAAGGCGCCGGGTATAAACGGACTGCCAAATGATTTCTACATAAAGAATTGGGGGGTTCTGAGTGTTTTTTTAGTAAGGCTGTTTAACATACTTAAGGCGGCTGAGGTAATGGGAGAGCAGCAACGGACGGCCGTTGTGGTGTTGGTTCCGAAAGGGGGGCAGTCAACGGTAATGGATTATCAGGCACTCTCGCTTATGTGTGGAGATTATAAGTTGTTTGCGGGAATATTAGGGAACAGAATCAAGAGAGTAATAGGCAAGGTAATTGATAGGGGGCAATATGGGGTGCCAAGAAGGTCGATGTATGAAGGGCATGGCATGATTCGAGAATTTATAGAGAAACGGGGGGAGTTGGGTGATGGAGGTGTATTGGCGTTAGATTGGAAGGCTGCTTATGATAGTGTAGAAAGGGAAGCATTATGGAGGTTCATGCGTTGGCAAGGTTTTGGGGAAGAAATAATATCTTGGGCAAAATTATTGTATCAGGGGGCGTCGATGAGGGTGCAGGTTAACGGGAGGCTAGGAGTTAAAATACAGATGCGACGGGGACTGCGCCAAGGCTGCCCACTATCACAAATATTGTTTGCGTGTATACAGGATCCATTTTATAGGGCCATTCGGAGGTGTGTTGCGGGAGGTGGGGAGGGTACTGACCGGGGGGAGGGGGGGACTGGTATTGTAGATTATGTGGATGACATGACTGTTTTGGTGAGAGGTAATAGGGACTTGCTTAGGGTGGGTAAGGTGGTGGATGTGTTTGGGGAGGCTTCAGGTATGAAAATTAATGTTGAGAAAACTAAGTTTCTAGACCTAAGGGATAGTACAAATGGGGATGAGGTGGTAGGGGGTGGGTGGAAGGTGGTGGATCAACTAATGATATGTGGGATAATTTATGTGAGAAATACACATGTGGCTCGAGAGGTGAATTCGGTGCAAATGGTGGATGGAGTATTGAAAAGACTTGGTGGTTTGAGGGCGGCGCAACTAACGCTGCATCAAAGAGTAATAGTGATGAACGTGCTATTGTACAGCAAGATATGGCATGTCGTTGTCATGTACCCGCTGATGAGACATGAGGTGAAACGTTTACAACATGGGGTTTTTAGGTTTATATGGGGATCGGGCTGTGAATGGTTAAGTAGAGCGGTGTTAACACTTCCGGTCAGTCGAGGAGGGCTGGGACTTTTACCTCTGGAAAAAAGGATGATGAGCGTGTACCTAAAACGAAGTTATATAAGGGAGGGGGGCGGGAGGGGAGGTGGACTTGTGCGAGTACGTAAGGATATGCAACGGTGGTGGGGGGGTAGGGATTTAATAGTTGGTGAGGCCATGTTGAGGTTATTAATGACAGTGAGGGATCCGTCGTGTGTTAAATTGCGGGAACTCAAGGAGTGGAAGGTAGGTAAGTGGTGGCTGCTGTTGAAGGAGCATACCCTATGTATGCGTGGAACGAAATATGGACACGTCTAACACAATTACGTGTAAAACCGGGTGTTCGGGAGGTAATGTTTAGATTTTTACATGGGATTTTGCCGTCTGAGGTTGTCCTATTCAACAGGAGGATAAGGGAGGGAGGGGAATGTAGAGCGTGTGGAAGCATGGAGACAATTTTGCATGCGGTATATTTTTGTGACTGTATAGAAGTTGTGCGGGTCTGGTTAGGAAAGGTGTTTAGGTTAGTGGGTGGGGGAGGGTTGCAGGTGTTGTGGGCTTTAAGTTTGGATATAGGTGGTGTGAGTAAGATGGTGGCGTATTTGGTCACGGATTTTATAAATACGTCATGGGCCATGAGGGAGATGGGCGTGGATGAGAGGATAAAGGTGTTAGCTGCTACATTTTACAGAACTAAGTGTCGTAATAGGGAAATTTATGGAGGGAGTTGGGAGACTGCTTTTACTGAGGGCTATCAGAGTTTTCGGTTGAGGGATTTATGGGATTTACGTGCAGTGTTAGGGGTCGCGGCGGGCTGGCTTCCCGATAAGGACAGTGTGAAAGGGTTTAGTGTGGAAGAGAATGAATATAGTACTGAGACATAAGTGCCTTTGACTGTGTGATGAGCGGGTTGTGTTTTGTGAACGATACAAGTTCTTCAATTTAATTATTAATTATGCAATTGACAAACGACGACAGATGTCGTAATGTGATGGAATATTATATATCTGCAACGAAATTATTGGTATGTGTGTAATGAAATGACAAAATGGGTGCACTGTGTAAATGCGAAATATATATATACACATGAAGTATTGAGTGTGGTAGGAAGGCTTCAGTATTTATCGACGTGTGAAGGTCATGCACTGTTATGTTTTGTGCTAACAGACTTACATCTTAGTAGTGGTTTTAATGATATAGGTGAAATATTTTTAGAAAGCTTGACTTATCCTGTTTTCTTATTACATATTGTTTTTTCATGGGAGCTCTATAGAGCCCGTAGGTTTAGGTTACCGTTGAATTGATATATATTATAGGGTAATTGATGGATGACATAGGATTAGGTTTTTGTAGTTTCACTGGTTGTGTTGTAAAGTGTATGTAACATATGTATATATTTATACCTTCCTGGAGAAGGTGATATGTTTGGGTGTTTAGTAGATATACGTTGTACATGAATCATGTAGAATTGAATTTTATATTATATCAATACATTGAGTGATACTGAACGTATCATGTTGTTCAATATGGAATAATGAAAGTATTTCATACAATATACAGTTATATATAAAGATTGTTACGTGTCAGGTGGCTTGACATGCAAGGAGGGGGGGGGGTAGTGTTTTCAGAATGTAAGGTGTACATTCCGTGGCAGGATGTACAATGTAAGGTGTACATTCCGTGGCAGGATGTACAATGTAAGGTGTACATTCCGTGGCGGGGTGTACAATGTAAGGTGTACATTCCGTGGCAGGATGTACAATGTAAGGTGTACATTCCGTGGCAGGATGTACAATGTAAGGTGTACATTCCGTGGCAGGATGTACAATGTAAGGTGTACATTCCGTGGCAGGATGTACAATGTAAGGTGTACATTCCGTGGCAGGATGTACAATGTAAGGTGTACATTCCGTGGCAGGATGTACAATGTAAGGTGTACATTCCGTGGCAGGATGTACAATGTAAGGTGTACATTCCGTGGCGGGATGTACAATGTAAGGTGTACATTCCGTGGCAGGATGTACAATCAGGAATTAGATGTACTTGCCAAGGAGTCTTTAGGTTAGATTTAGTGTTCCAGACATAATGTCATTACTTCAAGGATTGGAGTGGTCATTGTTTACTGTACAGATTTGTGTCTTTCAGATGTAATATGTTAATTGGAAAGTACATGTACTATGCAGAATTTTTCATCACTGTTTTCACTACGTAATTTGTCGTTTATTTTTATGTACTATGTATGTCTTTTAAATAAAATATAAAAAAAAAATACCACTAATTTTGTAATGGGTGCTCAATATATGATGGATTTTTTTTATATTTTATTTAAAAAACACATACAGTATACATGTATATCACACATAATTGTCATAATCACAATACATGAACCATTTACAAGAAAACAAATTTCATATAACTAACGGATAACATACATCAAAAATTCCTACTATTTTTTTTTATTTTTTTTTTAGTAAACCATACAGTGCTTCCATGAGTAATACATCATACAAGAACACAAAGATGAATCCAAGGTAAAAGACATTGAAGACTTCCACCTCCTAGGAGGAGGAAAACTAACCCTGATAGAATGAATAAACTCAAAGTATAAAACTCACTATCCAACAACTTTATAGGAAGTACATAATTGGTGATTATGATTGATAACAAAAAAAACTTTTGTATGAAAACACACATCAAAAAGAAAAAATGTGCGACAATTAACATAAAACTCAATTAAGATCAGGTATATGTTCTGTTGTGCTATTAATTTAAGTTAGATAACTCCTTATAACAATGTACACTTATGAAATCGTTTATGTTGCACTGAGAATAGAAAAATTTGAGTACAGCCTACAAGGTGGGTACATAATTTTTACATGGCCTCCAGATTATTTATTATTATATTCAAAAGGTAAGATGACACTAAAGGTGTCAGTTGTAATACCTAACGACCCTAACGGTTAATATTCTCATCGAATAGCATATTAGTCTTAAAATTATCAGTGAGAATACTTCCACATGCAAGTTGAATCTATTTCATTACACCAACACATTATTATCATCAAATTCTTAAGAATATAAAGGCAATTATAATTATTAAGTAATTTGTTAAAACCAGAGTAGTAGCTAACTGTGCATTCCTTTGTCAAATTTTCCCGTCAAACCTATATGGGTTGGTCGTTTAACAAAGGGCGTCCCAAAGGATTCGTTATTTATTACAGGCCATTCGTGATGCTTAAAAAATACACTATCAACAAAGAACGCTAATTAATTGAGTCTGACGTCAGTGGACAGTTATATATTACAATATCACAAACGTGCCATTGCAGACACTGGAAAAGACCCACAAGGACTCCTCCCGTTACGGATAAACTATTACCAAAATAATTTTTTTTATTTTATTTTTTAAAATTATGTATATACTCAAAAAACGCATTCACTGATGTGTTTATTATAATTCATCAACAAAATAATTACTTTTTTTTTTTTTATTATTTTTCCGTGTTTTCAGGATTTCTATACCAAATACCCTGATAAGTGGGAGAACAATACCAATGTATATAAACACACATCCCAACACATAGGAAACTTTCAAAAGCATATAGCCTATACCATAATTACAAACACACTTGGGCACGCAACCTTTCATTCCAAGAATCTTAACGTGTCTTGAGAAGTGCCACAGGACGGGTCCAGCCCCTCGGTGCCTTACCCTCTTCTCAGTTGCAATAATCCCCGTACCGTAAGACTTTTATAGCTTGCCGGGAATGTGGATCCCCACCTCCCACCGTAAATGATTCTATTCCTACAAACCGCTCTATAAATACCCGCTGCAATTGCCCTGATCCTAACCGGTGCCTCAGTTTCCCTCATACCCCATGAGATATAAAGGAAATCCACAACCACATACCGGATTACTCTTTTTACCTCGCTGGATTCTCCGCTGACATCCAAGTATAATGCACGGAGAGTTGAGATGCGTTTTCTACTTATCAACTGCAAAACCCTGTTCAACCACGTACATACGTCCTCCAAAGCATCGCAAATATAAACAGCATGGTATGCAGTTTCTTCCAAACCACAATATGTGCAATGCGCCTCTCCTGCCAAACCCATCCTGTTTAAAACTGATTTTGAGGCTAAAATACTCATAATAAATTTATATACTACTTCACGAACCTTCGGTGCTAATTGAAGCTTACAGAACTCATCCCATATTTCTTTCCAATTATACAACAGAAAAGCAGAAACCCATTGCACAGGTGTCCTATGCCAACATCTTCTCACAATCTGCCCCGCCCTAATGCTTTTAACATTTTTCAGTTTGAGCAACAGTCGCAATATATCCTCACATTCAAATAAGGCTTTACCACTCCACCATTTACATACATCCGCGATTACCCTACCTACCCTTTCTCCTCTCTCTCCACCCTTACTCAGTAATTGCTGCTTTACATACAGAGCCTTCGCCCGTGGTCCCAAAGCCATGAGACCTAGTCCCCCAAAACGTACATGTGTCATAACCACCTCCCGACTCAATCAAGACCTCTCATAGTTCCATAAATACCTTAATACCCTTCTTTGCAGCTCTTGAATATCCGTGTCCCTTAAGGGATATACCTCCGCCACACTCCATACCTTGCTATAAACGAGAGAATTGACTACCACTGCCCGTTGTTGCAAAGAAATAGTACCAGCCCTTAACCCTTTAAGTCGGTCTACAGCCTTTTTGACCACCATTTCAGAATTTACCCTTTGTCCCTCCATCTCATCCACCATGTATACAATCCCACAAATTTTTAATTGAACCACTATCGACCAACCATACCTTTCGCCCAATTCCCCCCCTACCCACGTTCCTACCTCCAATAATTTCGATTTCGCTCTGTTAACATGCATCCCTGTTACTTCCCCAAAACCTGCAACCACCCTTCCTACAGTTCGCAAATCCTCCTCCCCATTTATCAAAATTATTTTATCATCCACATAACCGATTATGCACGCACTGTTATTACTCTGTACCCCACCCCCTAACCTGTCATCCACCTGATCGTAAAAAGTGTTTTGCGCACTGGCAAAAAGCAACTGTGACAGAGAGCAACCTTGCCTCAAACCCCGTTCCATACGTACAGGTTGCCCTAATTTACCATTCACCTGTACTTTTACTAGTGGTGACTCATACAAGGTGTAGCCCCATCTTACTATTCTTTCCCCAAAACCCTGTTTCATTAATATGAGCCTTAATAAATCTCTGTCGACACAATCATAAGCATTTTGCCAGTCGAGACCTAAAACATCCTCCATCCTGACAATCCCCCAAGATACATTCGCTGCCTGACCACGGTAGAGTGCGGTTGTGCTCTGCACCCCTCTACTGTTTCAGGCGAGCTACATCAGTTCGTCAACAGCCATTGAGTAGTGAGGACGTGTGCTGCTCATTTTCCAACATGGCGCTGCATAGCAACAGGCGCATCAACACTGCGTTGAGTTGACCCGTGGGGCTGTCACGGGAGCCACGATGGATTTGTTACTACCGGCGATTATCCGTGATACCTATGGTATCGCAAATGAAGAGATATGTGGTGTAGCACTTAATGGGACGACACGGATTTTCGTTAAAATGACGTCAGCAAATGTCTACGAAGCAGTGGTGGATAAGTATCAAGAGACCATTATAGCCGTCAATTCAGCTGTATCAGTACGTCTTCATGATGTATCACGATACTACACATGGGTAAAAATCAAGAATGTGCCTTTTGAAGCGACTGATTTTGTTATAAAAGATGAACTACGTAATTATGGTACGGTTCATATGGCCTCTGCAGGTCGGTGGGCCGCTGGACCTTATGCTGGAAGTTTGGAGGGAACATATTCAGTCAAAATGACCTTACGTCATCCCATACCGTCCTATATTATGTTGCAAGCATTTCGAACTCAAGTATATGTAACATATGCGGGGCAACGTCGTACGTGTCGGCTGTGTGGGTCGTATGACCACATAGCGGCACAGTGTGGTAAGCGTCGTGGGAATCTCCAAATATCACAACAGCAACAATCGGAAGAAGTCGAGGAAGTTGAGGGACGAGAACAGTCTTATGCTCATCCGTCTCTACAACGGTCATCTTGGAGTGAAGAGGTAGAAAAAGCGCAGGAGAATGCTTTGGAGGATGCAAAACAACGAGAAGAATCACCGTCACTGGACATAAATAAAGTATTTGAAGAGACTCTGCCCACTATGGGGGAAGAGGATGTAGCGGCGTCTTTAGTGAAGGCACTGGATGTTTTGTTAGACGAGTCGATCGTCAACCGTGTGGAGGATCCAGGTACAATTTTGGGATCGGTTGAACATCATGGTGAGGCGACGGATGGAAGCATTGAGTCTAGTGTGTCGCATGGTATGACGGTAAATGTAGCAGAAGTGGAGGTGCATCACGATAGTACTAAAGAAATCCCAATGCAGGTGGAGGGTAGGACTCGAAAGCGAACTGCGACCCCATCAGACTCAGACGACGTGCTTACTCCTGCCCAAAGGCCAGGAAAAAAGTCTTGGGCGGATGTACAGAGGACAGGGAATAGAGAATCCACGAAACAAGGGTTTATCAAGGTGGTTCCCAAAAAAGGGGGGAGGGATAGAGGTGGTGTAAAATGTATAAGTGAAAAGTCTATACCTAGAACGAAAGGAAAACCCCATTAATTGACTTCAAGGTTTTGACATTAAATATTAACGGTTTGAGATCTGAGCGGAAGCGAAAGTGGTTTAATGAATTTTTGGTGCGTCTAGATGTGGATGTGGTATTTATCCAAGAACACAATTACAGAATTGGATATGAGTTAGAAATGGATGGTTATGATGTGTATATGGAATATGCGACGAGGTTAAAAGGAGGCGTCGCCATTCTGGTAAAGGAAAATAGCCCGTTTGTAGTACGCCATAGTGAAAGGGGGGAGGGGAGAGTGATTAGGGTGGATGGTTTATGGGGTAGAGCACACATAAGTTTTGTATGTGTATATGGGCCGGCCGAGGGAGATGTACGACTTAAAACTCATTTTGTACAAGATGTATTAGTATATTATCTACGTAGTTTACCAAATGTAGCGATAATAGGGGGCGACTGGAATTGTGTAATACGACGAAAAGATGTGGAGCCTCGAGGAGCGGGTTGTTGCTTGGGATTCCTGGGAGATTTATTGACGAGTGTGGGTTTAATGGATGTGTGTGGGGGGGGTGGCATGGTGGAGCATACTTTCATTAGACGAGATTATGCGGCGAGATTGGATAGAATGTACGTGTCTAGTGCGGTTACAGTGCGGAGAGTGAATGTGATAAATGTGGTTTTTTCGGATCATAGAGGAGTTGTAATGGATGTAGATATTGACGGTGTGCCTAGAAGGGGTCCATCTTTTTGGAAATTAAATGTAAAGTTATTGAAGAGGGAGGAAAGTCTTTTGTCTTTTGGGCATATGTGGGAACGCCTTGTGGTTGAAGCACCTGGAGATGTGGATTTGGTTAATTGGTGGGAAACGATAGCCAAAAAGCGAATTAAGGAATATTATATTAGTCAAGGAGTGAGATATAGTCAGTTACAGTATGGTTTCCAACGATATTTAGAGGGGCAGTTGCGCGACTGCTATGTACAAGCGAATGCTAATTATCCTGTTATAGAAATTGAAAGAATTAAGGAGCAACTACGAAATTTACAAAACGAAAGGTTTGATGGGGAAAGGCTTAAGGGTGGAATCGAAGAGGTTTTGTGGGGAGATCGGCCGTCGGCGTGTGTGTTGAGGAATCAACACAGACGTCGCAAAGCAATGGAGTTAATGGGGTTGAATGTTCAGGTAGGTATGCAGGGGTATAGAGTGAATCAGGAGTTGACGACGACGGAGGGTATGAGTGGGTATATAGATGCTTGGGTTAAATTGAAAACGCAAAGTGTTGGAATAAGTGAAATTGCATTGCAGTCAATCGGTAGGTTTGTGTGTTGCGAGATGACGGAGCATGATCGTTTGATGTTGGGAGGACCGATAACGGAGTGTGAGACTTGGGAGGCTTTATCTGGGGCGCAATTGGGTAAGGCGCCAGGAATTGATGGGTTGCCCAGCGACTTTTATCTTCAAAATTGGAACGTTTTAAAGGGGTTTTTGGTACGTTTATTCAATATAATGAAGCGGGATGGGGTTTTAGGGGAACAACAAAGGTTGGCTGTGGTCGTCCTAGTTCCTAAAGGCGAGCCATTAACGGTTAAAGATTATCGTGCAATCTCGTTATTATGTGGTGACTATAAAATTTTTGGAAGGATCTTGGCTAACAGAATAAAAAAAGTCCTGGGCAGAGTGATTGACAAGGGACAATATGGGGTGCCGGGCAGGTCTATGTATGAAGGTCACGGTATGATTAGAAGTTTTATTGAAGAAAGAGTAAGATTAGGAAGGGGGGGGGTATTGGCTATAGATTGGGAGGCGGCATATGATAGTGTGGAACGGGAGACGTTATGGAAGATCATGAGATGGCAGGGGTTTGGGGCGGAAATTATATCATGGGCCAAATTAATGTATCAGGAGGCAACCTTGCGTGTGCAGGTGAATGGGAGGTTGGGAGATCGAATTCAGATGGGAAGGGGTTTGCGTCAAGGTTGTCCCCTTTCACAAATTTTTTTTGCTTGTTTTCAAGATCCCTTTTATAGAGGGATAAGGGTTTTATTGGAAGCAAAGGGGATGGGTAATGTAAGGGATGGGGGAGCGGGCATTGTTGGATATGTCGACGATACGACGATTTTGGTGAGAGAAAACATGGATTTGATTCGGGTAGAAACGTTAGTGAAAGTTTTTGAAAAGGCTACTGGCATGACGATCAACATGGGGAAAACAAAGTATATGAATCTTGGAAAAGGGTCACGTGAGGACGGAATGGTTGCTGAAAGGTGGAAAAGGGTGGACCAAATAAAGATATGTGGGATCGTTTATGTAAATGATATCAAGTTAGCACAGCAAATAAATTCCGTGCGTATCGTTGATAGTGTTCTGAAGCGTCTTAGTGGGTTAAGAGCTGCTAATTTAAGTTTGCAACAAAGGGTGATTACAACGAATGTGCTATTATATAGTAAACTATGGCATGTTACGGTAATATTTCCGATACTTCGTTGTGAGTTAAAAAGGCTACAAAAAAGTGTTTTTAGATTCATTTGGGGAACAGGGAGCGAATGGTTAAGTAGAGCGGTTGTCACACTCCCGGTTGGCCGTGGAGGGCTGGGTCTTATAGATGTCGAAAAGAGGATAATAAGTATGTATTTAAAACATAGTTATAAGCGGGAGGGAGGGGTGAAAGGAGACGGTCTTCATAGGATACATCAGGATATGCGACGGTGGTGGGGGGGTAGGGAGTTCATGATAGGTGAGGCAATGTTACGGGTATTTATAAACGTGAGGGATCCTTTACATATTAAATTGAGAAATCTTGATAGGGCAGATGGTAAGGCTTTGGTAGCGACGGTAGAAGGAGTTTATCCGATGTATGATTGGCGTAATATTTGGGGGCGTTTAAACAAATTGCGTTTAAAACCTAAAGTCAGAGAAGTTATGTATAGATTTTTACATGGAATATTGCCGTCAGGAATGGTTTTATTCTATAAGAGAATACGAGAGGATGGGGAATGCAAGGATTGTGGAGGATTGGCGACTATTTATCATACGGTGTATTTTTGCGATTGTATTGAACTTATAAGGGTTTGGATGGGTAAGGTTTTAAGGTTAGTGGGGGGAGGGGGTTTGCAGGTCTTGAGGGTTTTAAGTTTAGATATAACTGGGGTGAATAAAAGGGTTGAGAATGCGATTGGGTATATGATTACGGATTATATATACATGATGTGGGCTATGAGGGAGGCGGACGTGCGTGCAAGAATTAATGCCTTGGCAGCAACTTTTTATAGGACACAGTGTAGAAATAAAGGGGTGTATGGAGGGAGATGGGAGAGAGATTTTAGTGAGGGTTATCGAAATTTCACATTAAGGGATTTATGGGATTTGCAAAGTGGGTAAGGGGATACGACGGGCTATTTTCCTAGACATGGGTGTGAGCATGGAGAGCTGTTTATAAGGATGTATAATTGAGTTTTGATATCTATGGGCAATATGGTTATTGCCCCGAGGGTTTCAGGAACTAAAAAGTTATCATTTAGAAATGTATTGCACTACGATTGCATATTATCATTTATCATGCATAAATCATTTCAAGGACTTTATGATGAAAATTTCCAATGACTCAAATATGTTATAGGTGTCTTTAATGATTTTGATTCAATTGTAATTGTTTTTCCTAGCATAAGCTACTGGTTCTTATTTTATGTTATATTTTATGCTGTGTTACAGTCTGCTTTTCAGTAATATTATATTACATGTAACTACTAGCATCATTTTTTCTTAGTTCCGCTGAGATGTAAAATTTCACATCGTAGTTTTGTTTTGTTATATTGGATGTTTTTATTGTGACTTTTAGTATTATCCCGTTTCCTTCTTTGTATCCTAAATACCTATGTATGTTAAGATCTTGTGATAATCGCCTAAATTAATGTTTGAGTATCGTGGTGCTCTGTTAAGCACCTGAGATCTTAGATTTAGTCTGGCATACGTGTGTGGACAGGCAGAAACCTCACCTATGTGTGCTTGTGTATGTGTGTCATTGTGCGTGTTTAGTTTTTTTTTTATATCTCTTGTGTTATTGTACAATCTTTATAATTTCCAGTGTTTGATGTTTTGTATAAGTAATCTTGTTAGAGATGTTCTTTAACAAATAAAACAATATCACTGTAATGTATAGTGTTGAGTGTGAGTGTGTATATTCACTGTAATATACGGTGTGTTGTGTGTGTGTGTGTGTATTACCACTGTACAGTATGGTATCAATATTACCACTGTGCAGTATGGTATCAATATTACCACTGTGCAGTATGGTATCAATATTACCACTGTGCAGTATGGTATCAATATTACCACTGTGCAGTATGGTATCAATATTACCACTGTGCAGTATGGTATCAATATTACCACTGTACAGTATGGTATCAATATTACCACTGTGCAGTATGGTATCAATATTACCACTGTGCAGTATGGTATCAATATTACCACTGTGCAGTATGGTATCAATATTACCACTGTGCAGTATGGTATCAATATTACCACTGTGCAGTATGGTATCAATATTACCACTGTGCAGTATGGTATCAATACTACCACTGTGCAGTATGGTATCAATACTACCACTGTGCAGTATGGTATCAATACTACCACTGTGCAGTATGGTATCAATATTACCACTGTGCAGTATGGTATCAATACTACCACTGTGCAGTATGGTATCAATATTACCACTGTGCAGTATGGTATCAATATTACCACTGTGCAGTATGGTATCAATATTACCACTGTGCAGTATGGTATCAATACTACCACTGTGCAGTATGGTATCAATATTACCACTGTGCAGTATGGTATCAATATTACCACTGTGCAGTATGGTATCAATATTACCACTGTGCAGTATGGTATCAATATTACCACTGTGCAGTATGGTATCAATATTACCACTGTGCAGTATGGTATCAATATTACCACTGTGCAGTATGGTATCAATATTACCACTGTGCAGTATGGTATCAATATTACCACTGTGCAGTATGGTATCAATATTACCACTGTGCAGTATGGTATCAATATTACCACTGTGCAGTATGGTATCAATATTACCACTGTGCAGTATGGTATCAATATTACCACTGTGCAGTATGGTATCAATATTACCACTGTACAGTATGGTATCAATATTACCACTGTGCAGTATGGTATCAATATTACCACTGTGCAGTATGGTATCAATATTACCACTGTGCAGTATGGTATCAATATTACCACTGTGCAGTATGGTATCAATATTACCACTGTGCAGTATGGTATCAATATTACCACTGTGCAGTATGGTATCAATATTACCACTGTGCAGTATGGTATCAATATTACCACTGTGCAGTATGGTATCAATATTACCACTGTGCAGTATGGTATCAATATTACCACTGTGCAGTATGGTATCAATATTACCACTGTGCAGTATGGTATCAATATTACCACTGTGCAGTATGGTATCAATATTACCACTGTGCAGTATGGTATCAATATTACCACTGTGCAGTATGGTATCAATATTACCACTGTGCAGTATGGTATCAATATTACCACTGTGCAGTATGGTATCAATATTACCACTGTACAGTATGGTATCAATATTACCACTGTGCAGTATGGTATCAATATTACCACTGTGCAGTATGGTATCAATATTACCACTGTGCAGTATGGTATCAATATTAGGTTTCGGGTTAAGTGAAATTCTAGTGCAGTAAGCTTTTGTCGTGTATCTTTTTAATATATTTCTGCTATTTGTATCGCACTGTTTTAAATAAAATAAAAAAAAAAAAAAAAAAAAAATCCCCCAAGAATTCCCTAATCCGTCTATGTCCGTCTCTCATACTTCTGCCAGGTATACCCATTTGTCCCTTATGAGCAACCGATCCAATGACTTTCCTCGTCCTGTTGCCTAACACTTTCGCGAAAATTTTATAGTCTGAACACATGAGGGAAATTGCCCTATATGCGCTCAGACCCCTTCCCCCCCTTTTTTTTGGGCACTAACACCACAACCCCTGTACACTGGGACATGCCCATACTCTCCAGTTCAGAGGCGGAGACGCCCTACAGTGCGAACTGGGAAGAAATTATGTGTGATATAACTGGAATCAAGTGGTAAAATTGGAAAATACTGCATGTCACCAGTGGCTCCCTACAACACGCCTAGAATAAGTACTGCTAACCTTTGTGCAGTAGTTATACACTAGTCATCGTATTGCTAGCTGTCTAGGTAGCATTAGGATGTGTTCCACCTGTGATTCAAATTGGTAAGTGGTAATATTAAATAGTTAATTAATATATTCACCATATGACTACATTGAATGTTTATATCAGTAGACCCAACAACGCTTTTTGTTTTTGTCACTAAAATATGTATACAGTCCACAATATAAATTTATCAGAACTACTGGTTTCTTAAATTTAATGAACTAATTTTAGGTCCTGCTTTTGTGAGAAAGGTTTGAGGGTTGTGGGCATCGAGGGAGGCACTTTCCTGCAACCTAAAGTGTCTTGAGTGCCACTTACCTCAGAGGTGCAGCGAAAATTAGTAAGTAATAATTACCTTAGTTGTATCCTACCCAAATTACTTGTATAAACATAATAGTGAAGTTCGTACAAGTAATTTCTCACAGAGGTAATTACTGTCCGAGAGACACCGGCAGTTATCTCACCTTGTACTTCCCTTAACTGATGATACTTATACCAAGATAGAAGTATTGTTAGAGACCTATAGAGGGGCTGTTATAAAAGTACCTCTTTTCAAAGTATATATTGAAACAAGCAGATATACTGGTTATATTTCAGTGGGTATTTCTTGTGGTGTATTTCCTATCAGGTCAGTGGATTTGTTGATAGGTAACGACGTCTTTCAAGCTGGTATATGTAAGGAATCACTTGTTATTGATAATACCACTGATGGTAATTATGCCACTGAAGCCTGTAAAGAGAGACCTATTTTATTTCCTCTCAGTGCTATAACAAGAGCTATGCCAAAGATACAACAACCATCCTTGCCTCCGGTTGAGTTAGTTGATGATAATGATTTGGGTTGAACATGTTCAATGATGCACTGCGCCCAAGAGCATTAAAACTGACTTCTTCCCGTTCATCAACCTTGTCAGGACACAACTGACATTAAAATTCTAACCTGTGAATAAATAAATAAATAACAAAAAGGCACAATACCGTGATTGAAACGATACACAAATAACCCGCACATAAAAGAGAGAAGCTTACGACGACGTTTCGGTCCGACTTGGACCATTGACAAAGTCACATTGACTTTGTCAATGGTCCAAGTCGGACCGAAACGTCGTCGTAAGCTTCTCTCTTTTATGTGCGGGTTATTTGTGTATCTAACCTGTGAAAATTTAATCAAGGATCAGTTTGTTGATCAGTTTCTAGAAAGACTTGAGAAATATAGCAGTTACTGAGAGTAACTGTTACTATTATAGTAATGGTGTACTTATGGAGAAAAGTAAATGCAAGTTAGCAGCTGACATAGTTTCCACTACAGTCAAGCATCTTGTAGTTTTACCAGTTACATTTCGTGAACTAGCTATTGATTTTACTCACAAAAGTCCCATAGGAGGACATTTGGGTGTCAAGATACTAGTTAAGCTGGCAAAATATTTCACTTGGCCTAAAATGAAGGAAACTGTGGCTGATCATGTGTGACGTTGTCTCATCTGTTACCTGCTTCTCTTATTCCTATCATCGTTGATGGTGAACCATTTTAACGTCTCGTCATAGATTGTGTTGGTCCTCTACCTAGAACCAACCTAGGAAACCAACACTCGTTTACTATTATGGACGCAGCAACATGCTATCCCCAAGCTATTCCTATGAGAAAAATTAATGCTTGTGCTATTTTTTTTTATATTTTATTTAAAATACAATATACATTATACATGGAAGCAAACATATGTCACTAAACCAATCAACATGTAACAACAAAATTAAAGTACAACATACGTATACACAATCCAAAAAGAAAAAGGAACACTTCACACAGGTGTACCAACAACATATCCAGATAATCTACTTCAGCACACTTATACATCTTATGCCAAGTTTTATATACAAAATTCTTAAAGGTAAAAACCTCACCACATACCATTAAAACCTATACATCCACCCCTCACCAAAGGTACATTTATAAAGTCGTACATATGTGCTCTGGAAGTAAAAAGGTACCCCCCCCCGTCATCAAATATCAACAAAACAATGACCTACTGTAAGAGCGCAGGATACTGCTTGCTCTAAGTAACAATTATGAAAACTTTGCCTAGCATACAAGGATAATATACTCTGTATCTCAACACGGGTGCAATCCACCCAAGACTTCTTCATACACTATATACCCTATAGCAGTATTAAAACATGACATACACCGCTACTTGAACTCATATGCACACCTGATCCTACAAAGTCATCTAAAATTGTGTATTTACACAAAATCAATATACATTTTTATATTACCTTACATATACTCTTACATGTGACTTTAAACATTAAAATAGCAAAGAGAAACCAACAGCGTGTACTTAAAATATATAACACTACCCTGCACATACAGTGTCACCCGACATGTACTATATAATCTTAACCAGGCTGCTGAAACATATGTTAGGCCTTATGTGCCAAAATACAATCTCGCATAATATTAAACAGTACCACGTTACTCATTACAGCTATTTACTCTTCTGAACCTTCAGATATACAGAAATTGTGTCTTACAGAATGCTTCCTACAAGAAGGGAAACCCCGGACTTTGTATCACAGCATATTCTAAAGTCATATGGCATACCTTAGTAACACCACGGAATATGTGCTTTCTATAACATCTTTGAAGACACTCTCACTATAACGAACAGTTATTCTCACAAACACAAAAACTTTAAGATTCTACCCTTTCATTCACCTTATATACACACAATGATGTAGTGCCGGGTCACCACTACTTGGAAAAAACCCGGGCCGGGAGAGTACCGGCGAATAAGAAGATGCTCCAATACACTACGTACATGTACTATCCAAAATCTTCACAACATAAAGGGAACACATCTGTAATACCACCACTCACACCACACTCGCTACACAGGAAAAGCATAAATGTATCAGTACAAATCCAATCACACACTTTAAAAGCCATCCACACATCCCCACTCAAGAAACTAGCCCGTCATTACCCCTTACTTTACACTTAAATCCAGTAAATCCTTCAACTTAAAACTCCAGTATCCCTCAGTAAACGCTGTCTCCCACCTTCCCCCATAAAGATCCCTATTGCGACACTTAGTTCTATAAATGGTGGCCGCTAACACCTTTATTCTTTCATCCACACCCACCTCCCTCATGGCCCAAGACGTATAAATAAAATCAGTGACCACATACGCAACCACATTCACCACCATCTGACTCATCCCACCTATATCTAAACTTAACACCCTTAACACCTGTAACCCTTCCCCACCCACTAACCTAACTAGCCTACCTAACCATACCCTCAAACGTTCTAAACAATTACAAAAATACACCGCATGAAAAATAGTCTCCGAACATCCACACACTTTGCACTCCCCACCCTCCCTTAGTCTCCTATTAAATAACACAACACCAGACGGCAAGATTTCATGTAGAAACCTAAACATTACCTCCCTTACACCTGGTTTAACACGCAATTGCCGTAAACATTTCCAGATATTCCCCCACGCATACATGGGGTATGCCCCCTCAAATGCCGCCACCACAGACCCACCCCTCACCCTCTCAAGAATCCTCAATTTGAGGTGCTTCGGATCCCTCACCATCATTAAAACCCGCAACATGGCCTCGCCAATCATTAAATCCTTACCCCCCCCACCATCGTTGCATATCCATATGCAGTCTTTCTAGCCCCCCCCCCTCGCCCCGACCTCCCTCAAATAGCCGCGTTTTAGATACACACTCATCATACGCTTTTCAAAAGGTATAAGCCCCAGCCCCCCTGGCTAACGGGAAGCATCACCACCCCTCTACTTAGCCAGTCACAACCCGATCCCCATATAAATCGGAAGATCCCATGTTGCAACCGTTGCACCTCTCGCCGCCTCAGTGGGTATATTGCCACCACATGCCATATCTTGCTATACAACAGGACGTTCGTCACAATGACCCTCTGATGCAACGTTAGCTGCGCCGTCCTCAAACCACTTAATCTTTTCAATACCCCATCCACAGTACGCATCGAATTTACCTCTTGCGCGACCCTATCATTCTTAACGTACACTATCCCACAAATCAATAGCTGATCCACCACACTCCACCAGCGCCCTACAGTCCCACCTCTATTTA
Source organism: Cherax quadricarinatus (assembly GCF_038502225.1). Taxonomy (NCBI): domain Eukaryota; kingdom Metazoa; phylum Arthropoda; class Malacostraca; order Decapoda; family Parastacidae; genus Cherax; species Cherax quadricarinatus. The sequence goes on from NC_091315.1 coordinate 7,402,046, forward strand.
CGTTATTGCCTAGGTCCATATACTTAGACTGCCACATTAATTTCCATCCCAGTATCCTCGCCAAACACATCTACCACCTTTCCTACCTTGTGTAAATCCTTCTCATCCCTCACCAATACAGTTGTGTCATCCACATAACCCACAATACCCGGCCGACCCTCTCGTTCATTACTAACCCTTCCACTTGCGATACTCCACCTAACTGCCCTATAAAAGGGATCCTGGAGGCACGCAAACAATATTTGCGACAGAGGGCATCCCTGTCGCAAACCCCTTCCCATCTGAATGTTAACACCTAGCCTTCCATTAACCTGTACTCCCATAGATGCTCCCTGATACAATGTTTTCGCCCAAGATATAATTTCCCTCCCGAATCCCTGCCAACGCATGAACCTCCATAAAGCATCTCTCTCTACACTATCGTAAGCCGCTCTCCAATCCAATGCCAAAACACCCCCACCACCAACTCCCCCCTCTGCTCTATAAAACTTCTAATAACTCCATGCCCTTCATACATTGTCCTACCCGGTACCCCATATTGTCCTCTGTCAATTACTTTACCTATCACCTTTTTTATTCTATTCCCTAAAATCCATGCAAATAACTTATAATCGCCACACATAAGCGATATTGCTCGGTAATCCTCTACCGTAGTCTGTCCACCTTTCGGAACTAATACCACAACAGCAGTCCTTTGCTGCTCACCCATTTCCCCATCATCCTTCATTACATTGAATAACCTAACTAAAAATCCTCTCAATACTTCCCAATTCCTAACGTAAAAATCATTAGGCAACCCATGTACACCTGGCGCCTTACCTAAACTTGCACCAGACTAAGCTGGCGAAATCTCACTTTCTGTGATCAGACCTTCTAATGTTACCCTATCTATACCATCAATCTCACATTGCACAAAACCTCCCATTTCCTTTAAAGCCTCATCTCGAATACCTCCGTTTTGTGCATATGACCTAAACCATGCATCTAGATATCCACTCATACCCTCTGTCATCACTAATACCTGCCCCTCTCTATACCCTTCCATCCCCACATGAACAGTTAATCCCATCATCTCCGTCGCCACTCTTCTCTTACGATGTCGCCTCAACACGCATGCCGAAGGCCTGTCACCCCATAACACCTCTTCCAGCCCACCCAAAACTCGCGTGCCATCAAATCTTTCATTTTGCAAATCCCTAATACGCCCCTTTAATCCCTCAATATCGTCCACCGGATAACTAGCACTCCCACACTCGTAGCAAGCTCTCAACTGCCCCTCAAGATAAGATTGGTACCCATACTTCAACCTGGTATATTCCCTCTCACTACGAATATAAAATTCCTTAATACGAGATATCGCCACAGAGTCCCACCAACTAACCAGATCACTATTCCCAGGCGCCTCCGCCACCAACTCCTCCCACAATTGAACAAATGACTGTCGAGGCTCTTCTTCCTGCAACAACTTTACATTCAACTTCCAAAACCCCTTACACCTTCTTGGCAACCCCTCCCAACCTATATCCACCAAAACACCCTTGTGATCAGAAAATACTACGTCCATTACCCTCACACTATGTATTACGACTGTCCTGGGCACGTATAATCGATCGAGCCTAGCCGCATACCCACGCTTAATAAATGTGTGCTCCACCACCTCACCTCCCCCAATATCAATCAATCCTACCCCGGATAACAATTCTCCCAGTATTCTCAAACAAATCCCTGCCCCCCTCGGTTTAACATCCTTACTCCTTATCACACAGTTCCAATCACCTCCTATCACAGCAACCCCCGGCAATCCACACATAATATACCAGAACGTTTCTCACGAATTTATTCTTTACCTGTACATCTCCCTCTGCCGGGCCATACACACACACCAACGTCATCTGTACCTAACCCCATAACCCATCCACACGAATCACCCTCCCCTCTCCCACCCTCACTATGCCTGACAACCAACGGGCTAGTTTCTTTCACCAAAATGGCCACACCTTTCAATCTGGCTGCATGCTCAACATACACATTATATCCATCCACCTTCAACTCATAACCCGGTCTATAATTGTGCTCCTGCAAGAACACAACGTCAACATCATGATGCACCAAATATTTCCTAAACCACTCACACTTTCTCTGAAACCTCAAGCCATTGATGTTCAATGTCAGGCACTTAAAACCGACAAAGGGGGTTTCCCGCTTGACACTATCGACTTATCACCTGATCGTTTCATTGCACCCTTTTCCCTCCCCCCCATTTCTGGGCACACTTACCCAACCCCTGCCCCTGAGTGCCACTTGAACCTCTCCGCATGGCATCCGCCCATGTTTTCTTCCCAGGCCGTTGTGCGGGCATAAGCACATCGTTGGAATCAGAAAGTACTGCTGCGCGCTTTCGTGTCTTACCCTCGACCTGCATCAAGTCATCCAGCGCAGTGCCATGATGAACCTCCACCTCCACAGTTCTCACCAACTGGGCATCCTTATCACACACTTCAGGCCGAGCTGGCATCACCACGCCCTCCTCAACTGCAGACCCATGATCCAGGTCTGTACCGACATCCTGACAAGGATGCTCATTGCCCAAAATGTTCCCAGACGTCGACACTATCGACGTTTCCGCATCGCTACCATTCACTTCCGCGATGACCTAATCCAGCACTTATACAACGTCTAGGGAAGTGATGTCGTCCCCCCGCGTAGCCCCTGCCATCTCCTTTTCTTCGGCCCTCTCAACCTCCTCACTCCATGTCAAACTCTGCTGAGGCAGAGTCGAAAACGGCTGATCTTGATCCTCTCTCCTTTCCTCCACATCTCGTCGTTGCTGCTGGTCCTTATCACCACGTCGTCTTTCACATTGTGCAGCCAGGTGATCATACGACTCGCACAAACGGCAAGTGTGTCGCTGCCCAGCGTGTCACAAAAACCTGAGTCCTGAAATCTTCCATCACCACGTACGATGGAATAGGATGTCTGAGCATCATCTTGACAGAGAATGTACCCTCAGGTATACCCATATACGGGCCAGCTGACCACCTTCCTGCAGTGATTGTATGTATTGTGCCGTATTTACACATAGTGAACCGGATATCAGATGCATCCGCCTCGAACGGCACATTCCTGATCTTAACCCATGTGTAATAGCTGGATACATCATGCAGCCTCACCGTCACAGCATGATTAACTAGTATGGCCACTCCCTGAAACTTATTCCCCACTGCCTCATACACATTCACCAAACTAAATTTTACAAAAATCCTCTTCGTACCGTTCAGTGCAAGTCCACAAATCTCCTCATTGGCTATTCCGTAGGTATCTCTGATGATTGCAGGCAGAAGCAACTCCATTGATGGCCCCGTTACAGCTCCACTGGTTAATTCAATGCAGACAGTATTTATCCGGCGCCGGTTAGCCTGCGCCATGTTCGTGAAAATAATACTGCCACCAGACAACTCCAGGGGGCAGCAGCAGCACACGTCCTCTCCACTCAAGGGTTGAGAGACGAATGATCGTGCTATTGTGAGAGCATTAATGTAGTTTTTCTACCAGGTTGGATTGCCACTAGAGATTCAGTCGGGTCAGGGTTCCATCTTCACTTCTAAGATCTTTCGTGAGGCATTATCCCACCTAGGAATAAAGTCTGTACTTTCAACCAGTTATTACCCACAGTCACAAGGTGCTCTGGAGAGATTTCGTCAGACTTTGAAGTCTATGATGAAAGCTTATTGTGAACATTTTTCCAGAAGGAAAGCGAGCAGAAAACTTTCCAGTTTAGTCCGTTTGAGTTAATATTCGGACACCAAATGCATGGTCCTCTTGCTGTGTTCAAAGACGTGTGTAGAGGCAAATGAAATCCATCATTAAGCACATCGTCTTCATTAATGCAGAAGCATTTGAAACTGCTAGAGAGCTGGCTTCAAAAAACCTAGCTTCGGCCTGGACTAAAATGAAGCAACAGTATGACAAACACACTGTCTCTCGATTCTATAAAGCAGGAGATGATGTGATGGCTCAGAAATTAGTTCCAGGTCGTGCTTTACAAGCCAGGTATTATGGTTCGCTGGAAGTAGTGAAAAAGCTTAGTGACCTGAATTGTTTAATACGCACTTCTGGGAAGAGGAAATCATGTGTACCATGTCAACCATCTCAAGGCATACTATGCTAGTCCTTATCTGCTTCATCGGTACTTCCTGTGACAGAGGAAGAACACGTCAGTCTGACGTCTCTAGAGGTATAGAGGTGCGTTTTAGAAGATTCAGTGGCACTACAATCACTAGTTGATTTTCTTAGTAACCTTGAAGTTGATAAAGCTAATGATATTAGACACATGATTTTGCAGTACCCTGAATTGTTCAGCGATGTTTCTATACGATGTACTCTGGGAGTTCACGACGTTAATGTACAGGGTGCATCATCAATTAAGCAAACGCCTTATAGAAAGAGCCCAGTGCAACATAAAGCACTGAGAGAAGTTGATCTTTTGTTATTTCATGGACTAATTGAGTGGAGTAAAAGTCCATGGGCATCTCCTTGCATTTTAGTTCCCAAAACTGACAGTAGTTCCAGGATGTGCACTGATTACCGTCAAGTGAACTCTATTACCTTGCCAGATGGATGCCCTGTACCACGCACTGATGATCTTATTGATGGTGTGTCGGGAGCCCAGTATGTCAACCATTCAGATCTCTTATGAGGATATCATCAAGTCCCACTTGCTGAACGTGCTCAGGAAATATCTGCGTTCACCGTTCAGGATGAATTGCTCAACTATCTCTACACGCTATTTGGTTTGTTTAACGCTGCTTCACCCTTCCAACATCTGATGAAGGAGTTGACCTACAACTTAGACGAAGTCCACTTCACAGTAACGAATGGGAACAACACTTGACATGTTTCAAAGCAATGTTTGAGAAACTGGCATGCTACAACTTCACAGTTAACTTGGCTAAGTGTAGTTTTGGTCAAGCCATGATTACATATCTAGGGTTTTGTATAGGCAAAGGTGAGGTTACTCCTATTGATGCTAAGGTTTGTGCTATCTCTGCATTTCCAGTGCCACAAGATAGGAAGGGCATACAAAAGTTTCTGGGCATGGCAGGATATTATTGTAGATTCTGTCCAAACTTTTCTCAAGTCGCTGCTCCTGTCACTAAGCTCACTAAATGAAAAGTAAAATTTCACTGGTCTCAAGATTGCTCTATTGCTTTTGCTAGGTTGAAGTGCTTGCTTTCCTCCGCTCTTATCTTGCGAAGCAAGATATAGATGCGAGTGTTTATGCAGTGGCTGCTGTGCTTCTGTGAAAGACATCAACCACTAACATACTCCATCCTATGTATTACTATTCATCTAAACTCAAACGTCACCAGAAAAAACTATGCCACGATAAAGAAAGAGGCTAATGCCTCTTTATCGTGGCATAGTGGTGTTGTTAGAGAATTTTGATGTGTATTTGGGCACATCTCAATTAAAAATTACTGTTTTCTCAGACCACAACCCTTGAACATACATAAATACAATGAAGTCTAAAATAGTAATATTATGAGGTGGGCTCTCAGAATCCAGCCATACTTAATTAGTATAAATCATATTACTGGTCGTTGTAATGTAATTGCTGACGTGCCCTCATGTCCTTGATTGCAAGTGAGACATTAGAATTAACGTAATTTTGTGCCCAGATACTTGCTTGTTGCTTGCTACTTTGATTAAATTCGGTAGAGTAACTTTCAACTATTTAGCTCATTAAAATATGAATATCTACTCATGTGTAATAATTCACCTTTAATAATATACCTTTTCATAGAATTTTAGATTGCTGATGTTTTCATTAATAACTGAAATGAAAATATCTTCCTTCATATAATTAATTATTTGACTTAGCTATGTCATTAGGTAGACTGTCACATTTACACATCACTGTGCTCACATTCTGAACTCACAAACGATTTTTCTATCAATGTACCGCGCAAAAACAAGCGGGTATATACAGGGAAAGATTGCAGTCGCTTGTGAAGGTAGAACATAAAGGAGGAGAATGAAATAACTTGAAACCATGCTTGAGGCCCACTGGTGTGTCCGGGCTGGGAAGAAATAATGGCTTGCAAACCAGGCTACCCAACTTTTGAGACATCTTTGGCCGAGTGGTCTATATAACCTTGCTAGACTCCCCTGACGTGGTTTCGAATCCTGATGACTGCGATCTTTCTCTGCATATACCTCTGCTTACTTCTGCGTGGTGCATATATATTTATATATATATATATATATATATATATATATATATATATATATATATATATATATATATGTGTGTGTGTCGTGCCGAACAGGCAGAACTTGCGATCTTGGCTTAAATAGCAACGTTCATTTTGCCATATAGGACAAGTGAAAATTTGTGTATGCAATAATTTCGCCAAAATCATTCTGAACCTAACGAAAAAAATATATTTCTCTGTGTTTGTTTAGTATTAAATTACTGTAAACAAATCTAAAATATATTTAGTTGGGTTAGGCTAAAATAAATTGTTCTTGTCATAATAAGGTTAGGTAAGTTTTCTAAGATTCTTTTGGTGCAAAATTAAAATTTTTTACATTAACATTAATGAAAAAAATATATCTTTAAACGTATAAGAGAAAATTTCACAAAGGACTTAATTTTAAATGAGTTCTTGCTAATTGACCAGTTTTACAAATTCGGCACTACATATATAAGTATATATATATATATGTATATATATATATATATATATATATATATATATATATATATATATATATATATATATATATATATATATATATGTCGTGCCGAATAGGCAGAACTTGCGATCTTGGCTTAAATAGCAACGCTCATCTTGCCATATAGGACAAGTGAAAATTTGTGTATGCAATAATTTCGCCAAAATCATTCTGAACCTAACGAAAAAAATATATTTCACTGTGTTTGTTTAGTATTAAATTACTGTAAACAAATCTAAAATATATTTAGTTGGGTTAGGCTAAAATAAATTGTTCTTGTCATAATAAGGTTAGGTAAGTTTTCTAAGATTCTTTTGGTGCAAAATTAAAATTTTTTACATTAACATTAATGAAAAAATATATCTTTAAACGTATAAGAGAAAATTTCAGAAAGGACTTAATTTTAAATGAGTTCTTGCTAATTGATCAGTTTTACAAATTCGGCACGACATATATATATATATATATATATATATATATATATATATATATATATATATATATATATATATATATATATATATATATATATATATATATATATATATATATATCTCATTTACCAAACTGCGACAGGCCAGGACTCGACCCTACGAACCTTATACCGGCTCCAGAGACAACACAATATACGCATCGCCTTGCCACTTGAGCCAGCGATCCTACAAGAATTACGCATGCAGCTGAGCTACATGCTTTTCTCGTGATCCGAGGACACTCGTGGCAGTGTCCTCGGATCACCTAGCGTGAATTTTACGACCAACTCACTCACCTAGGGTGAGTCTTACGACCCATTCACTCACCTAGGGAGAGTCTTAGAACCCACTCACTATCCTAGGGTGAGTTTTACGACCCACTCACTCACCTAGGGTGAGTCTTACGACCCACTCACTCACCTAGGGTGAGTCTTACGACCCCTTCACATACCTAGGGTGAGTCTTACGACCCACTCACTTACCTAGGGTGAGTCTTAGGACCCACTCACTCACGTAGGGTGAGTTTTACGACCCACTCACTCACCTAGGGTTAGTTTTACTACCCACTCACTCACCTAGGGTGAGTCTTACGACCCACTCACTCACCTAGGGAGAGTCTTAGAACCCACTCAATATCCTAGGGTGAGTTTTACGACCCACTCACTCACGTAGGGTGCGTTTTACGACCCACTCACTCAAGTAGGGTGAGTTTTACGACCCACTCAAGTAGGGTGAGTTTTACGACCCACTCACTCAAGTAGGGTGAGTTTTACGACCCACTCACTCAAGTAGGGTGAGATTTACGACCCACTCATTCACCTAGGGTGAGTCTTACGACCCACTCACTCACCTAGGGTTAGTCTTTGGACCCACTCACTCACCTAGGGTGAATCTTACGGCCCACTCACTTACCTAGGGTGAGTCTTACGATGTTTCTCTTCCGTTTCCAGTCTTCTCTCTTGTCTCCTCCACTTTTCTTTACACTGTGAGTCACTGTCTTCCTTTCTCATCCTCTTAATATTAATTTTTTTCTATAACATTATTACTGTCACAAACCTCCCTTAGTGTCCACATAATTAATTCATTTTTTGTTATTTAATTATGACTCCTGAAGGGAGGTTCCTTGACGCTGGTGAGGGGCTCTTGATCTATGGAACTGGATCTGTGCACCTGTTCTCAGAATTAAGCCTGAATACCTTCTATCCCTCTGCCACAGGTGCTGTATAATTCTACGGGTTTAGCACTTCGCCATGATTATAATAATAATATTTAATTATGCATACATACTCTCACTTTCCCACTCTGTTTTTGTCCTTTTTGTAATCCCTTATTATAGGTGTAGGCTAGTGGCCTGCACACCTGGCTGTAGCACGATAACCACTGTAGAAACAAGCAAAAAGTTAGAAAAGTAATTCCTTATATTTCTTTCCCCAAATAGTAATCAGGTATGTACAGTATATATAGCAGATATGTACAACAAGGCAAATGCAAACAAGAGACACAGTGAGAACCGTTGCGACTGGGAGGCAAGTCTACCAAAGTTGATTCACGAATGTCACACATTGCTTCACAACTTTGGCCCCTCAAGGAAGGCTCCTTGACGCTGGTGAGGGGCTCTTGATCTAGGGAATTGGATCTGTTCTCCAGTTCCCTGAATTAAGCCTGAATGCCTTCCATCCCCCCATAGGCGCTGTATAATCCTACGGGTTTAGTGCTTCCCCCTTGATTATAATAATAATAATAATAATTCACAACTCTGGCGGTTGAAGCAAGGTACTACATAACAATATGGGTCCTGCTCGTTATGCCCTTAGCATCTGGTTACCTGGTCGGGAGGGAACGCCTATACGGGTGTGTGTCATACAGTGAATAAAATGTAACATACTCGTAGCACGCCACATTTCTGCGCTCATTTCACACACTCGCCTCTTAAGACAACATTTTTTGTCATCTCATTCCATTGTATACTGCTACATTTTTCACTACCTCTGTATTCCCCTCTCCAGTACCTTTTTTTTTCAATTTGCTTTACTTTGTTTTAAACTTTTCAGTTACATCCTTACGCAGCCTAATCCTCTTGCAATGTTTCCCATGCCAGCAACATGGACATGGTCAAAAGATTTGCATTACTGACCCTCGCTGTGGAAAAATGTGTGAGTGATGGATACGAAACTGATATATACACCTCAGGTCAAGCGTTGTTCTAACTGACAAAGCGACTATCCTAGCAATGACCTGGACTACCCTCATAACAACTCTGAATATCTCGTATGTTAAGATTAAGAAGAGGATTCAGGAGTCCCATCAGACTCTCAAGTCTAGTGAATAATGCCTCGGTAGCACGAGTTTGGCTTGTTATGCTTTAAGCTGCGCACAAACTCTGCCCTGGAGTTTTGCACCGTCATAACTTTCTGTCCCTAATGCCACTCAGCTGAAATTTTCACTGCTTTGTCTGACCTCTCTGTTTGACTTAAAGAAGACGAGATGTAAGTCAGCGAACCAACCGCCACTCACTGATTTTTCAACTTCTTCACATGTCGTAACCCATAAATTGTCATCAACAGACTCAATCTCAAATTTAGAATCCACTTGCCGGGGACGTGATAGGTCCTGTAGAATTTTCCACAAGAAGGAACAAAAAATCTTGAGCATGTATCGCCCTGAAAGAAATCGACAATTTTCATCCAGCACATACGCAATATAACTGATCGCGGTCTCTGGAATAAACAGGCTCAGTTGTAGTTGATGTAGCTCATCTTGTTACAAGAGACACTTCTAACCAACACAATCGACGCCTATATAAACCAACAGTCATTTGTCTACAGAAGACTTCTAACCAACACAGTCATAGACTGTGTTGCCATGAAAAATTATAGCTCGTGTGGGCTTAGCGCTTCTTTTTGATTATAATAATAATAATAATAATAGCTCGTGTGGAATTAACGACGAGGGCGAGGAGTCGCCATCTATGTTCGTAACATATTGCCCTAAACTGGAGGCTTGTTGAGAGCATCCAACAAAAGTTATAATTTTGAGTCACTATATGTTGATGAGCTTCACTCGCTTTGCTGACCAGCTGTTAAATTGTAAACTAATTGTAAGAAACTTCATCTGCCATCAGTGGGAAGGCCTTAGGACTAAGAGTGAAGGGAAAACAAATTCCTGACATTGTTAAGTTCAAACTATACTCTACTAAACTACTACCCTTCCAGGAAGGTTCCTTGACTTTGGTGAGGGGCTTTTGCTCCAGTTCCCTGAACTGAGCCTGAATACCTTCCATCTCCCCTACATGCGCTGTATAATCCTATTGGTTAAGTGCTCCACCATTATTATAGTAGTAATCTTCTAAATTAACATAGTATAACTCGTGTACATAATGAAATCTGGAACATTGCCGCAATAGATTCATCTATTTTTCTCCGAATAACTTCAGGTGTCTACGGCGGACCTTGTTTAATGACCACTTCATTATCTCCATATCTTATGACTGCAAAATTTCTGTTTCTCCTCTAGCTCGCAGTAGTGACTTTAAGCAGACTGACGGTTATTCTCAGTGGTCGCTGACCTTGACCTTTGACCTGGTTCAAACGTTCAAATTCTATAATTTTTTATGACCGATAACTATTTCTATGACATGATTTCCTGGTGGAAATCAGAATGCTGCAAGGTAATCAGTATTCGTAAGACTTTTTATGGTTTTGACAAACATTCTTGGATTGAGGCTAGGAGTACTATGAGACAAGCCAAATGTGACTATGTTTCCATTACCCCCCCCCCTCCCACAATGAATCACATCGGACATATTTTTCCAAGAAATTTAAAATGGGCTGCCGCAGAACTATTTACTGTCTTAATCACTGATATTCTGTCTCCAGCTTCCGTCCAGCGAAAACCTTAAATACTCACTGTTTGGTTTGTATGCGTTGTAGTGTTCATCTTGGAATTCACTGTTTTTCAGCAGAGTGGGTTCAACGTTGTCTACAGTCTGGCCAAGTTGGGCGATGTAGGAGGATTTTAATTTTTTGTTGCTAGAAGTATAACTATGCTTATTATACCTTCCTTGTCAACATAAGTCCTCGGTGACAATACGATATCGGTGCAGCCTTCAGCTAGGTACTTGGGCCCATCCCCTCAAGGAAGGTTCCTTGACGCTGGTGAGAATCTCTAGAGAATTGGATCTGTGCTCCGGTTCCCTGAATTAAGCCTGAATACCTTCCTCATCCCCCCATCCCCACACGCGCTGCATAATCCTACGGGTTTAGATTATGACTCTCATCCACCTTTCTTAAGGATGCATAACTTCGTCAACCGATGCATCATTCATTATGATGTATAAGATAGCATATTTTATTAGGTGTTACTGTAAGTTAAATTAATAGGAAAAACAAGAATTACTGATTAAGTAAAGAGACATACAGTATCATTTAAACTGGATATTTCTTTCCTTATTTTTTAAAATACTCAAAACCATAGATAAGATTTTTACCAGTCTTTATCCTTGCCATGAGTAATGTTCTACTTATGTAGATGATGAACTGTTACTTGGCTTTACGCTGGAGACGTTACAAGGCTGTTGATTTAATTACTAGCTGATAACTTTGCTGCACTCCAGGTCAGATTGCCACAAGTTTAATGCAATGAAATTTTAACTTATTTGGCCACACGAACCCCTCAAGGAAGGTTCCTTGATGTTGGTGAGGGGCTCTTGATTTAGGGAATTGGATCTGTGCTCCAGTTCCCCGAATTAAGCCTGAATGCCTTCCACATCCCCCCCAGGCGCTGTATAATCCTCCGGGTTTAGCGCTTCCCCCTTGATTATAATAATAATAATGGCCACACGAAGGACACTATGAAGGATCATTACCTAGTGTGGTGTCAATTCAGCGATGATTGTTAAAAAAATATATATGGATGAAGTGTAGTATTGAAAAAAATGGAGTTAATTCTAAATGCCAACTTATTTGATATTTGCCTTCTCTTATGATGGTGCTTAGATAGTGCCATAAGCTCACTTATCACTTTCCAGCCAGTACTGCTGGAAAACATTAGGACGTGTTTCCATAAGACACCTGTTGTCCTTGTTCACCTATCAGTATAAAATGGGTACCTGGGTGTTAGTCGACTGGTGTGGGTCGCATCCTGGGACAAAACTGACTTAAGTTGCCCGAAATGCTCTGCATATCAAGCGGCTTTCTATATAGTAGTATGTCACTGGAGAGGAGGAGTATGAGGTAATCAGTCCCTCAGCCTGGAGTCGATGTGTTCAGTCCATCAATCTTGTAGAATGATGGACTGTAGATTGATGGACTGAACACATCGACTCCAGGCTGAGGGACTGATTACCTCATACTCCTCCTCTCCTTACGCCTTCCTCTTTGTATTGGACTGATGAAGCCACTGTGTGGCGATACGTTTCCTGAATAAAGATTCCCATATGCTGCATAAGTGTCTCAATCTTCGGCTTTCTATATAGTAGTATGTCACTGATGTCAGCTAGGACTGTGTACCTTGTACATGTACTTGTAGAAGTAAAGGTATTATTATTATTATTATTATTATTATTATTATTATTATTATTATTATTATTATTATTATTATTATTATTATTATTATATGCCAATAGGCTGTGTTCCCCCCAATTATCCCATCAATGATCTAAGAGTACTATAACAAAAGACAATAATAATACCTGGTATTACTGATTAAAATATTATGTACATTGCGAAATTGCAAGAGTACATAATTTGAAACAAATGAAATTGAGAGGCAGAAAATGCATCACGAATTCATGCTAAGTATTCTTCTTCTTTTTTTTTCAAATTGAATTATGTCAAGCAGAAGTGAAGATAGTATAGCCATTCGAGAACCAGCTAGTGCAGGATTCAACTAGATCCTGCCCTAAAGAGATGGGTTGCCACAGCCTTCAGGACATGCATGTTCAGTATAATCTATAATGGTAGGTCAGCCCAAATTGTTTTACATGTCGGAACCCCTCAAGGAAGGCTTCTTGATGCTGGTGAGGGGCCCTTGATCTAGGGAATTGGATCTATGCTCCAGTTCCCTGAATTAAGCCTGAATACCTCCCACATCCCCCCCCACATGCACTGTATAATCCTACGGTTTAAGCGCTTCCTCCTTGGTTATAATAATAATCATATATGTCGGATAACGTGATAATAAGTTATAGTGACCGGTAAGAATAGGGAATAGTGAGAGAATATAATATATATAAACCCACACTAAAGAAATGCGAACTGTCATATACCTTCAGTAGATGGGAAAATCTAACGACTACTGATTCATGATTCTTGTTCAGTGATTGCACCAGGAAAATCAGTTGCCAGCGAGGTAACGGAGTCAATTTTAGTGTTAGTGATAGAAATTAAATATTTTTATTTCCTATCAGTGGTAAGCAGATGTAGTTTAGTAGACGTAGTTATAACCCAAGTCTTCCATCCAGTTCCATCTCCTCTGGAAACTTCGTGCCATTTTTCCAATATTGAATGATATATTCCCTTGTTGTCATACTAGCAATAGCTGCAGGAGATAGAAAGTGGTGAGAGAGCCTTCTGCTTCTCTATACTTGACTCATACACCTATGTACTACACTAAAGTCCTTAATCTAGGTACAGGTAGATAGTTCTCAACAGATTTCCTCGATGTGAACTTCTTTACCATGTACTTCCATGTACTCATGTACTTCCATGTACTCATGTACTTCCATGTACTCATGTACTTCCATGTACTCATGTACTTCCATGTACTCATGTACTTCCATGTACTCATGTATATGTTGACGTCAGTAATATTCTAATAACGTCGTAAATTTATTTCCATGTTTTTGTAATTAACCCGTAAACGGTCCAAACGTATATATACGTTTTTTCAACATTTGAATGTAAAAAAAAGTAGATCTTCCTTTTGTTTCTTTACATTTGAAAATGTGTAAAAGAACTTTGATCTACTTTTTCTTGTTATACTTGAAAATATGTAAAAAAAAACGTAGATCTACTTTCGTAGCACTACACATGTGAACGTAGATCTGCTTGGACCGTTTACGGGTTAAAAGTTCTTACGTGTTGGGTTAATTTTGAATACCGATTTAAAATCGGCATATTTTAATTAGTCTAGAATACTGGTGTTGTCTAGGACTAGATATAAGTTCCTGATGACTATACCTTGCCACCAGAGAAATATACTGCACCTCCCACTTTCCCTGTTTGATTGGATCCTGTTTTTTCTCCACTAACGGAGTTGGCATATGAGTTTTGGTTAACAATTTTTATTCACATATTTCTCTGTCTGTCTGTCTGCCTGTCTGTCTGCCTGTCTGTCTGCCTGTCTGCCTGTCTGTCTGTCTGTCTGTCTGTCTGTCTGTCTCTCTCTCTCTCTCTCTCTCTCTCTCTCTCTCTCTCTCTCTCTATCTCTATCTATCTATCTCTCTCTCTATCTCTCTCGCTCTCTCTCTCGCTCTCGCTCTCTCTCTCGCTCTCTCTCTCTCTCTCTCTCTCTCTCTCTCTCTCTCTCTCTCTCTCTCTCTCTCTCTCTCTCTCTCTCTCTCTCTCTCTCTCTCTCTCTCTCTCTCTCTTTACACATAAGGGTATAACAAGGTATTTACAATCTAAAGCTAAACGATTTTACTAACCTCAACTCATCTAAAAACATTCCCAAGGCAGATTAATTCTGTTAATTCTTTATTATTAGAAAACACAAATATTGAACAAGACTGAGTTGGATCCAGCAGTTGGCCAAATATTTAAAATGATCAGATTACTTTATTTTATTAATACTCATATGTTGCGAGAACAAATTTCAGCGTAAGTTTATGAGAGGAAAAAATAATCGATGATGTAGTGATATGGAGATAAATGGTATAAAATACTGACACGATGGAAGAATAGACACAAATGCAGTATAATGAAATCCTTTACTGACTACGTTTCACCCACACAGTGTGTTTCAACAGGTCACAAACTGATCTACCTGGGAAAAGAGTACATAAGTAAATATAGTGTGGACAGTCAGATGAAGAATTTGGGTAGGTTGGATTTAAGACGGATCTGCACGGGACGGGCGACCGTGTATGTTCTTATGTAGAATAATAATGAAGAAGTCACCTGCAAGGAGTTCAGCTATGTTGTAAAAGCCGTTGTTTTTCTTGAAATTGTTAGATGTACAGATGAGTGATGATTCCAAGAACCTGCAACACTGAGTGTCTTCTTCCCTGGCGATGAGTCTGGCGTCTTTGTAGTTGCTAATGGTCATCTAAGTTTCAGTGTAGAACACAGGCATTCCTCAAATCGTTCATTCTGCCTGCGTATTGGTGTTCTGAAATATGAGTTTAGAGGTTTCTGGATGTCTCACCCACGTATTATTAGATGCAATCGTTGCAAGGGATTATATATATCCCTGCAAAGGGGTATATATAAGTGTCTCTTACTGGTGATGTCTTTAATGGTGGTGGATGTGGAGATAGATACTTGGAATGTAGTAATGGGAAAGATGTTGGAAACGTGTTTGGCATCGGAGTTGATGAAGAGAACTATATATCTCATCTAGGCAGTATCTTCTCTGGGTGAGTTGAAGATCTTATATGCACGGTGTCTGCACTCTCTAATGAAGTAACGAGGATAATTAAGTTTAGAAAATACTTGTACAATGAAAGAGCATTATTCCTTAAGGAATTCATTGCTATATTTTTATAGGGCACGAAGGGAAAACTCTATGATTACACCTAGTTTAATTTTGGTGTCGTGATGAGAGCAGAAGAAAAAAAAGAGTGTTGGTTGGTACGTTTTTGAGCATCAGGAAAGGAAGGGTGTTGTCGACTTCTAGTGTAAACTGAATTTGAGGTCTTGATTTGGTTGAGCTTGTGTTGGAGAGCAGGAACGTTGAAGCGTCTGGGAGTTATGATGAGAATGTCTTCAACATAACGGAGCTAGGTGACTGAAGAGGGAATAACAAAGGAAAATCTCTCGCCTTCCATATGTTCCATATACAGGTTCTCCATTACGGCACTAAGTGGGGAACCCATGGTGTTACGCAAGGAGTACTGTAAAAAATGTATTTATATAAAATAACGCTCCATATATAATGTCATTTTTCCGTGTAGTATACTGAAAGCAGACGTGTATTATTCCCTGAAAGCGAACGAGTTTTATTTCTGTCAGTCAGGCAGGGTCCAGGACAGGAGAAGCTGAGAGGTGTGTTTAGTTCAGTAAGAGTCCGGTGGTGACGGGGGGTAAAGTTATCATGTTTGGGCGGTAGTTTGAGTAGGTAATGTTGGTACGTTATTTTTAATGTATACTATAGGTGCTTGTGTTTAAGTGCTCTCATGTTTATTACAGCGTCTGCACTCTGAAGGAGGGTGTTAATGTTGCAGTTTTATAACCAGCAATATTTCTGAAATAATAGATTATGTAGAACAGGATGATAATAAACTATGTACGAGTATGGTAACTAGTGACATGGTCCTCAGACAAATAGAGAAACTAAAACCTAACAAATCTCCAGGCCCTGATGAACTGTTTGCAAGGGTGTTAAAGGAATGTAAAGAGGAACTTAGCATACCTTTGGCTAATCTTTTTAACATATCACTACAAACTGGCATAGTGCCTGATAAGTGGAAAATGGCAAATGTAATACCTATTTACAAGGCAGGTGACAGGTCCTTGGCTTCGAACTATAGACCAATAAGCCTTACCTCCATAGTGGGAAAATTTATGGAATCAATAATTGCCGAAGCAATTCCATCTTGACAGGCACAGATTGATTAATGAATCTCAACACGGTTTTACAAAGGGGCGTTCCTGTCTTACGAATTTGCTAACTTTTTTCACTAAGATGTTTGAGGAGGTAGATCATGGTAATGCATATGATATTGTGTATATGGACTTCAGTAAGGCTTTCGATAGAGTTCCACACCAGGAAACTTAAGGCACACGGAATAGGAGGAGAATTTTTTTCCTGTGTAGAGGCATGGCTGACAAATAGACAGCAGAGAGTTTGCATAAATGGGGAGAAATCAGAATGGGGGCACATCACAAGCGGTGTTCCTCAGGGGTCAGTGTTGGGCCCGTTGTTGTTCACAATTTACATAAACGACATAGATGAGGGAATAAATAGCGACATAAGCCAATTTCCTGATGACACCAAAATAGGCCATCCAATTCATTCTAATGAGGACACTAGAGCACTCCAGGATGATTTGAATAGACTGATGCAATGGTCGGAGAAGTGGCAAATGCAGTTTAATATTGACAAATGCAAAGTTCTAAATGTTGGACAGGTAAATAACCATGCCACATATAAACTTAATGATGTAGATCTTAATACTACTGATTGCGAAAAGGATTTAGGAGTTCTGATTAGCAGTAATTTAAAACCAAGACAACAGTGCATTAGTGTTCGCAATAAAGCTAACAGAATTCTTGTCTTCATATCTAGAAGTAAAAATAATAGAAGTCCTCAGGTTGTTCTTCAACTCTATATATCCTTGGTTAGGCCTCATTTAGACTATGCTGCTCAGTTCTGGTCACCGTATTACAGAATGGATATAAATGCTCTGGAAAACGTACAGGGGAGGATGACAAAGATGATCCCATGTATCAGAAATCTTCCCTATGAGGATAGACTGAGGGCCCTGAATCTGCACTCTCTCGAAAGGCGTAGAATTAGGAGGGATATGATAGAGGTGTATAAATGGAAAACAGGAATAAATAAAGGGGATGTAAATAGCGTGCTGAAAATTTCCAGCCAAGGCAGGACTCGCAGCAATGGTTTCAAGTTGGAAAAATTCAGATTCAGAAAGGATATAGGAAAGCACTGGTTTGGTAATAGAGTTGTGGATGAGTGGAACAAACTCCCGAGTACAGTTATTCAGGCTGAAACGTTGTGTAGTTTTAAAAATAGGCTAGATAAATACATGAGTGGGTGTGGGTGGGTGTGAGTTGGACCTGACTAGCTTGTGCTGCTGGGTGTGGTGCAGTGCTCCATCCTTGAGTGGAGATGACCAGACTGGGTGGGTCATTGGGCTAATCCGGGGGGAGGGGTCATTGGTCTAATCCGGGGGGGACATGGACCTGCTTCGCATGGGTCAGTAGGCCTGTTGCAGTGTTCCTTCTTTCTTATGTTCTTATGTTCTTAGTGTAAAGCGCCCTTTTTGCAAGACAGTGATGGAGTGAATGATGATGAAAGTTCTTCTTTTTCGGGCCACCCTGCCTTGGTGGGAATCGGCCGATGTGTTAGTAAAAACAAAAAAAAAAATAATGTTTATTTGCAGGGGCCTGTGTTTTAGAGAGTATTTAACGTTTCCACTGCAGGCTATGTAGCCTGCAGAAAGGAGGGGTGTCATTGAGCCTCCCTGTTCATATATGTTCTTTTATTTTGTTTAACTCATTAGTAGCAGTGTGCTAGTGAACTAATGTGAACTGGAGTGTGGTGATTCTTTTGTAGTAATTATAAGTTGTATGTAAGTTATTATTATTAATATTATGTATATTTTTGTATACATGAGTTTGTTTGTCCTTCCATATACTGTATTAATTATTTGCACTCATACTTCATTATTTATTATGAGTGCATGCTGGCCCAAAGTTTGCTGTATTTTTCATAGTAATTTTATAACCCCTAGACAGCAGTGTGAGCAGCCTTTAGGAGCCAGGAACATTTTAAGTTACGACATCAAAGTCGTAATTAATGGGTAGTCCAAAAGTCTGCTGAGAAAGATTATTTTCAAATGAGAAACATATAAAGTTCAACAAGGCCGATGAAATCGCTGGCTGGCCGTCAATTTTCCGGCTCAAGGGATCAATGGCTTGTGTAGTAGGTACCTTGATAAATAAGGATGTCACGTCTAAGCTGGAGAGCTTTTTGTTCCTGATGTTAATATTGCTGATACGATTGAGATCACCAGAGTGTTTAAGATGTGCCCCACTGATTGTGTTCAAGAAAAGTGCTTAGAGGAGATGGGCTTCAGTGGAATTTCTGGCTTGTAAGTTTTTGGCAGGCCGTACAGTCTGGCGGGACTTTGATTGCTGGGAATGGTGTGCATAAGTTTCTTCCTTTGTTCTTCTGGCGAACAGACGATATGAGGAATGCCTGAGCTGCTACAACGAAACTTCCACAACCATTTAATCAACTTCAAAGACGCAAGACTCATCGCCGGGAAAGAAGACAGTGCCGCAGAATCTTGGAATCATCACTTATCTGTATATCTAACAACATAGCTTTTAAGACATAGCTGAACCACTTGCCAGGAAACTTTCTCATCGTTATCCTACATAATAACATACACACTGGCTCGTCCCTTTCAGGTCTGTCTTAAATCCATCCTACCTAATATTTTCCACCTGACTCTCAACCCTTAATATACTTGATAAAGCCCAATAAAGTATTGCATTATGCTGCATTTATGATATGTGAGACATACACCGATATAAACTGAAAATCTCACTAGACTATTGATTTAATAAAACAGAAAGTGTAATATATACCTCATTATACTGGATAAAGATATCTTATACAAATATACCTCATTATACTGGATGAAGGTATCTTATACAAATATACCTCATTATACTGGATAAAGGTATCTTATACAAATATACCTCATTATACTGGATAAAGGTATCTTGTACAAATATACCTCATTATACTGGATAAAGGTATCTTATACAAATATACCTCATTATACTGGATAAAGGTATCTTATACAAATATACCTCATTATACTGGATGAAGGTATCTTATACAAATATACCTCATTATACTGGATGAAGGTATCTTATACAAATATACCTCATTATACTGGATAAAGGTATCTTATACAAATATACCTCATGATACTGGATAAAGGTATCTTGTACAAATGTATCAGTTCACAAATAACTATTCAGAGATCAAAGCCGGACCAATCATATAAAGAATACTTAATGCAAATCTCGGAAGACTCGTACAATATTAAAGCATGCAACTCACTAGCACAGGATCCCGAGTCTACACTGAGCATGCGTGTGCAGATACCATCTTTTCTAATGAAAACAAGTCCACAGTGAACATTAATTCCGAAAATCAGCACATAGGAGAATGCATAGACCACCAAGACTCACAGACACAGATACAAGAAAATGTTTAGAAATTCTAGGTCCCAAAATTGATTGTTAATGATGGTTTGTACAACTGGAGACAGAGCTCCCTCACTCACGTCTTTCACTGGTCGGCGACTAAAAGCCAGTTGGTCTCTGAAAGCTTTTGTATGTCGGGAGAAGGGGAGGAAGAATGGTAAGAAGCAAGCGTTAATAATAATAATATTAATGGTGCAAAATACCAACAAGTAGATGACGAAGATATATTTACTGAGGAGGCATTTCGCCTGGTCAACAGGCTTCTTCACTCGAAATACAGGGAAAACAGCAGAAGTAGTGAATATGTAGATATGAGGTGATCAGTCCTGTAGCCTGGAAGAAAAGTAAATTTGAGGTGGTCAGTCCCGCAACCTAGGTGTGTGTTTAACTCCATAGCTTCGATGAATGTGAAGCTGGAGCATGAGGCAGCAACTTTTTAAAAGGTCTATTTGTGCTGCACATTCTGACCACCTCAATCTTACTTCATCTCTTGGCTGAGGGACTGATCTTCTCATATCTACTTCTCTACTTCTTTTGTCTCCTCTGTATTTCGACTGAAGAAGCTTGCTGAAAAAGCGAAGCATCTCGTCAATATTGATACCAAACTGTTACAAGTGTTTTATATATTTTTTTTATATTTTATTTAAAACATTGCATACTAAAATACATAGGTAGATACGTATATTACAATGGTACAGATATATATAAAAAGAGGCATTAGTAATGGCTCTGTTCCAGTCCACTATGTAACACAATTCATAATGGCAATAATACAAACCTGACCACACAACCAACCCCCTACTGCGAAATACACAGTGCTACCATCACTGATTTTTCATAATTTAAATTGATACAATTCAGCTTACGATACTAGTGAGCCCCCCTCTTCCTCCCCCCAACACTCACAACCTAAATGTCCACTTCCACTTGTCGAAACAATGTAGAAAACATTAATGAGACATTAATCCAGGAACGTATCCTTGATATGTTTGTAATTTAATTTATAAACAATTATCAGCAATGGCAGTGTTATGAAGACTATACACACAAGACATACATAAATTAACCGTTACTTTAACAATTTTATGTACTCCAGTCTTATACATTGTTAAGCCCCTACTAGATAAATTAACATGCACCTGCAAGTGATTAACTATATCAATAATATCCTCATCACACATGTTGGGTCATATCACAAAAGTTTTTAAAATTTTATTTAAGATTCACATACAAATATATACACAAAGCAACAAACCACATATAACATATACAGGGAATGAACGGGCGTTCCACCCTGGCACTGCACCAACTACTGAAACTGTCATGAACCTAAAGAGAAATGTGATCAACCAAGAAGGCTTCCCCAGCACTGAGGGCCAGGAGAACTGTATTCCTCAAGCGACTCGACAACCTTATCACTGTACAGGCCACTGAAGAAATCAAGTCATCTATCGAAGCAAAGAACCCTTGGGCCAAGGTGGACTTCATTACTAAAATACCCAATGCTTCATCCATGCTGAAGGTCACCTTCAGTGACGTCAACATGGCAGCCAGAGCTCTCGCTGAGGGCCTGGCAATTCACTACTTCCACATCAACCCAGCCTTCATCGAAGCAGAGAAATTCCAACATATCTCACAGTGCTATAATTGTAACTCATACTTACACCCCACAAATGATTGTCCTACCAAGGACAAGAAGTTCTGCTCCACCTGTGGCCGTGAGGGTCATGACTTCAAGAATTGCACTACTGCTTCACCACCTAAATGCTTGAACTGCAAGAATGACCACCATACTCTTGCTGCCAGGTGCCCTACCAGAAGAGACATACTCAAGAAACAACAACAACAACAAAAGAAACCTAACCCACAAGCAACCACATATTCTGCTATCGCCAAGCTTCAAGCAGACACTACCAAGACACTACATGCCACGCAAGCTGCTCCCACCACTTCCCTGCCCCTACTGCCTACTGCCGACTCCACCAAGATTCTTTATTGCATTATGTATGCTCATGTACAGAATGCAGATGAGCCTGGTTCCTTCAACACCACCATCAATGAACTTTTCAAACTAAATAATATGCCTGGCCTCACATTCCCTGCATCACCACCTTCCACTGAGATCCTAAAATCTACTGCAAATATTACCAGCATCACCGCTGCTCCACCGCTGTCACAACCTCCACTAGACACAGAGATGGACCAATCAGAGACCACTGAGACATCGGCAAACCCCACCAATGAGAGTCCACTACCACTTGCATCCACTGCTAGAGCAACTGACCAGTCGGAAATCTCGCCTTCACCAGTTCAGCCACCAGCCAAGAAAGCAAAAACACAAGAAACTGCGGATGCACCTCACGGTGCCACTGACACTGCTGCACCACAACAACTCCGATACCTGAAGGGTGTATACTTCTACACAACCAAGCAGTATAAGAGCACAATGCTGTCTTCAGAAATCCATCAGCACCTCTAGGACGGAACAGTCAAGTATACCTACGACCAAACTGTTACATACACCACTGCAGACATGACCAGACTACTCACTGCCAACACCCAACACCTTGTGGAAGTCGAGTACACCTCAAAGAGGAAATTCAGGATGTTTCAGAATGGGGACCTTGAAGACGATACCCTCCTCTAGCACGACTATCCATGACCATTTCCCCAGCACTTTGCTGTCCGCTAAAGCTGGGGTGTGGCTCCAATCGACCCTGTAACTGCTGCCTCTGCCCGACTGCGCTTCTCTTCGGGGAAGTCAGCGCAAGATAGAAGAAGACGACACCCTCCAACCGAAGGGCCAAGAAAGAAGAAAGAAGATGATCGTCACCCCCCACCCGGGGGGCCACTGCCGGGTCACCATCTGGAGAAGACCTGGGCCGGAAGTACTGGCGAATCAACATGAATGAATGAAAATGAACACCAACACACGACACTCCACACAGGAGAGCACAGCGCTAGCACGATCGACACCATGCCTTGCCCTTCTAGGGCAGGGTTGGTGCCAGAGCCCGAGTTTGTAGCTCACAAGATGAGGGGGGGTACTTGTGCCTCCTCCCATGGGAGACTTAGGTCTCAGACACTCCCTAGACAGGGAGCCAGTGCCGGGCCACCACTTGGAAGGGCCCGGGCCGGGAGAATACCGGCGATTCTTTAACAACAACTTACGCTATATTCTTTTCAAGATTGAAAAGAGTGAGTGGATGTGTGCAACCCTGCGATCAAGCAGCAAATATCACACTTTTTTTTCATTTATTAGCAAGAGATCAGTCCTACTGTAGGTAAATAATTTAAAGTAGCGACTGCGGCTTCTTTTGCGTCAGTATTACAAGTTAACATAAAACCTCTTATACAATAATAGAAAAATGAAAGATAATAAATAATATGGATTATTACAATAACGCGCCTGGATGTTATCTCGCTTGCCAGACAATAATAAAAAACACCTATGCTAAAATAACATTCATAACTTTTAAATTTAGACATGCAGCAAATAATGGATGGATGTATATTATATGATCACCTTAAAAAGAATACAGCCAGTGTTGTTGCTTGTGGCTGCCTGTTTTGTGGTACAATAGCTGTCTTCTCTTTCCTCGAAGTGGAGCCGAGTGAGGAATCTTCATAACACTGGCCTTGCATTATACAAGTTGTGTAACAGTAACGACTCACACAGCTGTTCATTGTTGAAGGTTCTGATAAATTAAGAGATTCAACCAGGTATGAAACAGGCGATAATTAAGTCTCCTTCCTCAGTTACCTACCCTGTCATGAGAAATGAAGGAGGGGATCCAAGAATGTGAGAGAAAGCTTCTGCTTCATTCAGAGTTTTGCAGCCCTTGTTGTCAGACCACCTTGATGAGGTTAGTTTAATACAAATATACTACTGGAATCTTAATAGCCACTACAGAAAAAATTTTCACCTCAATATAACCGGACTCGAACACGCAGCAATGAGTTCAAGTTGGACAAATTTAGATTTAAAAAGGAAAAGAGTTGCAGACGTGTAGAACAGGCTCCCAGTTAGTATTACAGCAGCGAGAGCTTCAGGTGGCATTGAACAGAGATCGTTGGATATATAAGTGGATGTGGTTGCTTGTGAGATAGACCAGCTTAGCATGGACCTATATTCCTCCTGCAATGGTCTATTGTTCTTATTGTCTTGTGTTCTTATTCCTTTATGTAATCAACTATTTGTGTTTCCTTAGAAAATATGAAATCGGATATGGTTTGCCCCAGGTTGATATAACTGCTCACTATGGATTACTTGGCTTGATGGAAGACGGCATATTCTTTCAAGGCGTTAGAGTGCAACTGTTAGCCTAGGCATGAGGCTCTGGGATAAAATTAGATAAATCTTGTAATAAAGTTGGTAGAATTACCGACAATATGTAAAGTAAAAGGACACAAGTGCAACTAATGTGACATTTTATTGTGGCAACGTTTCGCTCTCCACGAGCTTCATCAAGCCATTACAAACAATACATGGACACAGAGGGTATATAAAGGCTCAGAGTGAGGTGCAATACTAGTGAGGTACCATTTCGATGTTCACTAGTGGTAGTAGTAGTAGTAGTAGTAGTAGTAGTAGTGACAAAAATAATACAATATGGTAAAGCAACTAATTCGTACATGAGTAAAAGGATATAAAAGCTATTACTTGGGTAACATTAAAATAGGTTGGACAAATATATAGACTGGAAAGAGGCAGGTTGTTTCAGTGTTCACTCTCTGTAATGTGATTTGTGTAGTATAATAGGAGAGACTATGTGATGGCAGGGTTTACTGTTTTCAGGAGGATTCTTGCTAAGACTTCGGAGATGGTGAAGCTGCCGTTGTTTTGTTTAATTGTATTCGAAACAGCGATCAGTGCTGATTCGAGGCACTTGCGTCTGCGGAAATTAGTTTCTGTGATCACTAATTGGGCGTCTCTGAATTTCATGAGATGATTGGTGGAATTTCGGTGTTGTACACAGGCGGAAATTAGTTTCTGTGATCACTAATTGGGCGTCTCTGAATTTCATGAGATGATTGGTGGAATTTCGGTGTTGTACACAGGCGTTGTTCAAGTTATCGTTCCTACATGCGTAAATGTGTTCATTGAGGCGGGTGTCGAGGTTTCTTGCTGTTTCACCTACGTAGATCTTGTCACAGCCTCCACAGGGTATAGTGTAAACTCCTGCATTGACTGGTTCGTGGTGCTTGGATTTTGTCCTGGATAGATCCTTTATTGAAGTGCTAGTAGCGATGGCGACTCTGGTGTTAGCTTGTGAAAGTACTTTTGAGACGTTTAGTGCAACCTGGCTGTTGGGAAGAATTATAACTTTGTTGGGAGTGGTGTTGGTGCGTGGAGAATTAATGATCTAAAGAGCTCTTTTCTTGCAGTCTTTGATGAAAAAAGGAGGAAAATGTAACTCAGTGAATGTTTGGTGAATGTATGTACATTCCTCGTCAAGAAACTCAGGACTACAAATTCGGTATGCTCTTAGGAAAAACCCGATGATGATGCCTCTTTTGGTCTTGGTATCTTGACTGGAATAGAAGTGTGTGAGATCATTTTTATTGGTGGGTTTCGATAAACTTGAAATCTTAGGTTGTTGTCTACTTTGTGAATGAGGACGTCGAGGAAAGGTAGCTTGTCATTGGACTCTTCTTCTAGTGTAAACTGGATCGCCGGTTCAACTGCGTTGAGCCTTGCCTGAAGATTCCGTACATCAAAACGTTTGGGAGTTATTACGAGGACGTCGTCCACGTAACGTAACCAAGTTACATTTTCCTCCTTTTTTCATCAAAGACTGCAAGAAAAGAGCTCTTCAGATCATTAATTCTCCACGCATCAACACCACTCCCAACAAAGTTATAATTCTTCCCAACAGTGAGGTTGCACTAAACGTCTCAAAAGTACTTTCACAAGCTAACACCAGAGTCGCCATCGCTTCTAGCACTTCAATAAAGGATCTATCCAGGACAAAATCCAAGCACCACGAACCAGTCAATACAGGAGTTTACACTATACCCTGTGGAGGCTGTGACAAGAACTACGTAGGTGAAACAGCAAGAAACCTCGACACCCGCCTCAATGAACACATTTACGCATGTAGGAACGATAACTTGAGCAACGCCTGTGTACAACACCGAAATTCCACCAATCATCTCATGAAATTCAGAGACGCCCAATTAGTGATCAAAGAAACTAATTTCCGCAGACGCAAGTGCCTCGAATCAGCACTGATCGCTGTTTCGAATACAATTAAACAAAACAACGGCAGCTTCACCATCTCCGAAGTCTTAGCAAGAATCCTCCTGAAAACAGTAAACCCTGCCATCACATAGTCTCTCCTGTTATACTACACAAAGCACAGAGAGTGAACACTGAAACAAGCTGCCTCATTCCAGTTTATATTTGTCCAACCTATTTTTATGTTACCCAAGTAATAGCTTTTATATCCTTTTACTCATGTACGAATTAATTGCTCTGCCATATTGTATTATTTTTGTCACTACTACTACTACTACTACTACTACTACTACTACTACTACTACTACTACCACTAGTGAACATCGAAATGGTACCTCACTAGTATTGCACCTCACTCTGAGCCTTTACATACCCTCTGTGTCCATGTATTGTTTGTAATGGCTTGATAAAGCTCCTGGAGAGCGAAACGTTGCCACAATAAAATGTCACATTAGTTGCACTTGTGTCCTTTTACTTTACAGATAAATCTTTTAAAGATGATTCATAGCAGGGAACACATCGCATAAATTTGTGGTAAGCTGCTCCTTGAAGAGCTACTGGGAGAGATTGACTCTGAAGGTTCAACATGGAGCCAGATAACATGACTCACGAAATCGTAATGAAACGTTTGCAAACAAACCATACCACGGGTGGGGTTTGAACCCGCGGGTTCAAACCCCACCCGTGGTATGGTTTGTGGAGCCAGAAACTCCAAGTGCTTGTAATTTTGCTACGAGGCGCAGGTGATACGCCCTGACGAAGGCAGCAGATGTGCCATATCTTGGATTCATCCCGTGACTGTTGCCACATGAAAAAAAGGAAATTTAATTAACAGGTGAACTGGAGAGCGAACTTTTTTTTTTTTGAAGTCATATTGACAGTCAAAAAGACAGCGAATAAGGATATAAATTTTGTTCCAATTTAAAGAGGTGATTCTCTCTAGGATTTTGCCAGTGACTGAGAGAAGTGACGTATGCCTGTAGTTGCTGATCTTTTGGCTGATCTTCCCGTGAATAGGCGATACATTTGCCTTTCGTCCACAGAGACGACCATTTACGCCACGTTATGAAGTAATCACATGTTGAATCGGCTAGCTAAAGGATCAGTAGTGTGCCTGCTCTGCATGTTAGTTAAAAATATATCTTGTAATACCTTGTGTTATGTGAATACTCGCCACTGGAATTTGTAGACAGTTTGTAAATGCACGAAGAACTAAGGAACTGTACTGTAGAATTATGGGAGAAAGTAGCGGCAGACTTTGACAGCGGTGGCGTTTAAGACTTGATCTGTCTAAGTGTCTTATTGTCATTAAATACCTACATTGGTTGAATAAACATTCAGATCCATTGGGAATTATACAAAAGCTTAAAGTCTTTATTAAGACTTAATTATTAATATCTGTTAAATCCCCAGTTTTTTAAAATACTATCATAATCGCCTGGATGAATGTCATCACAGGAAGCGCGGGGACATACCCTCGCTTGGTCTCTCTAGCGCCATAAAAAAACAAAATACGGTCGTCGTATAACGCTCGCCTTTTAGAAATGTGCTTTAAAAGGTTTCAGATAATGGAAAGGTGCTCGAAGTGGGCATTAATACACTGGTAATAGCAACTTCTGGCTTATATTTGCTGTGGATTTTCAAGTTAGCCTTATAGTGGTAAAGGATGTTGTAATAATTCTACTGGTGTATTGTTTATTAAAATGTGGCCAGCCACTAATTTTTTTAAATCCTTCCGTGTTGTCCTTGCTATTTTTATAATTTTGGCAGTATATATGTAGACAGCAACCACCCAGGGAGGTGCTACCATCCTGTGGTAGTAGGTTAGTAGATAGCAACCACCCAGAGAAGTACTACCGTCCTGTGATAGTAGGTTGGTAGACAGCAACCACCCAGGGAGGTACTACTGTCCTGTGGTAGTAGGTTGGTAGACAGCAACCACCCAGGGAGGTACTACCGTCCTGTGGTAGTAGGTTGGTAGACAGCAACCACCCAGGGAGGTACTACCGTCCTGTGGTAGTAGGTTGGTAGACAGCAACCACCCAGGGAGGTACTACCATCCTGCCAAATGCGTGTGAAACAGAAACGTGTAATTGTTTTACACAATGGTAAGATAGCTGTTGTCTTTTTCATTGTCATTAACACGCAAGAAAACAGGTCCGTCTTGCTACTTCTACTTACACTATATACAGGTATATGCATACACACCAATCTGAATTTTCTTCTATTTTTCAATAGTTCTTGTTCTCATTTATTTTCTTTGCACTCGATGGGGAAGTGAAAAGAATCTTAGCCTCATGAACCATGTGTGTCGTAAGAGGCGACTAAAATGCCGGGAGCAGTGGCCTAGTAACCCCTTATCCTGTGTAAATTACTAAAAATAAGAAAGTTGGGATGTTTGAATGTGCTTTGATGTAGTGAAGGTGATAAGAAAGAGATGATTGCCAATGTTATGAATGAGAAAAAAAATCCTTTCTCTAAGGGATATCATCAGAACCGGACTTATATCTTTTTTATGCTCATCTTCCACTAGCACACTTTAATCATATATCCCCCTCATTCTATATCTTGCAAGTGGATACAGGTTAAGGACTTTCATTCTATCTTTAAATAAAACGTTTCTTATGCAGTGTATTAACCTTGTCATTCTTCTCTGAATGATCTCCAGTTAATTATCCAGAACTGAGCTGCATAAGCTAAGTGAAGATTTACTAATGATGAACAGAATTATTGTATAAACTCTAGACTCCTATTGCTTATACTTTTTGAAATCATGTGAGGCCCTACCTTATGAGCTCTCTCTGAGCGGAACGAACAATGCTTTGTTTTGAGCAGCCATATCAGCAGGTTAATTAAGGATGTGTTGGAGGAAGCCAGGACAAAGCAACTGACTAAGGAAAACAAGATAATTCGTAGTAATCCACCTGTAGTGAATCCTCAGATCGACTAACGAAGCTGGACAGAGGTATGGCAGAAATGAACGAAGTTGAAGAACAAAAGGAAGTATGTAAAGGTGGAAATGGGAGACTGCTGTGGAAACCTCCAACTCGTTCTCCGAACTGTCTGACAAATGTGGGTTTACTAGTGGGAAGGACATAAATTACCCAGATAAGGGAAGACCTTGTTTCGTGGAAGGTGACAGTCAGAATGGGTTTCAGGATAGGGCTTTTTGTTTGCAGAATAGCAGTACGAGTACACTTGCTCTAATGGAGCCGTCCTGACAACATTATCAATGGTAATGAGATCAGTCCTATTATCTGCCTCAGTGTTTTAGGCAATAATGTTGGCAGTTGAAGAAGTGAGGATTTGGTTAGAAGGTAGAGGACATAAATAGACATTTAGGAAGAAGGGACGGCGCTGTGGCATTTTACCGAGAAGAGGAAGAGTAAATAAATGATTGTCCAGGGCAACTTGTGTGAATTACTGGCAGGACAAACACACTAAGGATATTTTAGTACCATTCACTAGTAGCTAAGACTAATTCTACAGCAAAAAATAACATGTATGCCATGGATGGGAATCATTTATCTTGGGCTCGGGTGAAGGCATTTGCTAGCTCAGTGGAGGGAATGGCTAGGATTTTTGGTAGGAAAACAATGAAATATGGTACAACAGAAACAGGCAGTATGCATTATCAGGGTAACGATATTAAGTGTTTTGAGGGATACCAGTTATAGAAAGAATTAGCTAGGATTACTGGTTAATATGGGAAATTCCAGGGCGTTAGGTGACATGGACAGCAGCAGATATAGTAAAGAAACTGAAGAGAGGGTTTCTCAGTATATATTGCGCAAATATTCGTAGTGCTCGAAACAAGATGGACGAGTTGAGATTAGTTGCATATATGGGCAACATTGGTGTATTTGTCATAAGTGATAATGGTTTAATTTGGAGATTTTGAACATGCCTGACGAATGCCAGATCCAGAGTTTTAAGTTGTTCCACTTTGATAGAAATAATTGGAAGGAGGCTGGGGTGGTAATATATGTCTGAATAACATGTTTGATATCTTTCATATTACAAGCATAATATTCACACTTTGCCCTCATATACGACATACCCACTGCGGGTTTCTCCTTACTGCATTTAAAATCCATGTCACAGCCATAAAACAGTGTTTTTACGACTATACACTGATACATTGCCCATTATGCGTCCATGGATCAGGTTCCTTGTCTCCAAAGTTGTCTCAGCACATCACCCTTTTTTTTTTCTCTCTCTTCATCAATTCTCTTGTTTACCCATATTTCATAGATCCCATTTTCCAACAAGCTCATTCTCAAGTACTTGATCATATTTATTTCCTCTATATTCCTTTCCTCAGCTCTGATATTCAGTCTTAAACTTCCTAGAATTCTGTTGCTCTCTTTACCTTGCTCTTTCTTATGTGCACTTTTAATTTCCAATTTTTGCATGCTGTCCCAAATTCATCAATCAAACTTTGTAACTTCTGTTCAGAACCTTCAAAAAGAATCATATCATCGGCAAAAAAAAAAATCAATTATGACAACTCCCCCTTTATAAAAGATTTTGTGTCTTCTATTCTGCATTTCTCCCCAACAGCCCACGGTGTTGGGGAGAGGTGCAGTCACATCTATATGTTAATATTATTGTAGCCAGCTGGACCAGTGGCTAGCGCGTCGGTCTGGAGTTTTATAACTCTCTGATTTCGGGTTCTATCCCCGCCCGTGGTATGTTTTTATTTATTTTTTTTTTGTTAAATAACCATGGTGACATTACAAATCCCCATCTAAGGCCAACATCTACTGGAAAATAATCCCACTCTTTTCTATGTACTATAACCTGAGATTCGCTATCCTCATAAAAACTCTTTACTGCCTTTAATATCCCCCCACATGTTCCATTCATGTGCCATATTTATCATTCTGCTTTCCTGTCACTCCCTCACCCATCCTCCAATGCCTATAAACTTCGGCTGCACACACCAATTCTGCATTCTTGAAACTACGCCCTACTTCTTCAACCCCCTCCTCATTATCTATCTTCTCTCTAGACTATCCTTCTCCAATTAATTCTTTATATGTTACTCTATCTTTAATTTATTAACTTTTATCTCTGTCTTACCCCCTGATGACCTACCTCTTATCCTCACTCTAGCTACCACTAAATACTAATCTAATATATCTGTCGCAATTCTTAAAACATTCATTATCTATTAATACACAGTCTAACAAGCTGCCGTCATATGTCCTATATCTTATCTCGTGTACTTATGTATCTTTTTTCTTAAAATATGTGGTATCTATTACCACATGGAGTCCAGTTACTGTAGATGCCACCCATTATCGTTTATCCTTGGCACTCACTATTCACTCCCTTCAAAGGAGGTTCCTTGATGTTGGTGAGGGGCTCTTGATCTAGGGAACTGGATCTGTGCTCCAGTTCCCTGAATTGAGCCTGAATACCTTCCATCCCCTCCTCCCTATGCGCTGTATAATCCTACGGGTTTAGCCCTCCCCCATAATTATAATAATAATCACTCTTCACTCTACAACAGTTTCTCCCGCTCACAATAATTATTTTCTCATTTGTTACAAAACTCTGTATACACTCTAATAGCGACTCACAAGATCTCTCTCTCTCTCTCTCTCTCTCTCTCTCTCTCTCTCTCTCTCTCTCTCTCTCTCTCTCTCTCTCTCTCTATCTCTCTCTCTCTCTCTCTTTCACCCCAAGGATATCAACTTCTTCTCCAGGTGCCAACATCCTCCCATTCATCCTTACTACTGCACCAGCATTACCATCATGGTGCCTAGAGACGATCATCATTTGCGTTTTCTCAGGTGCAAATGTTACTTTGCCATCTATTTCCCCAAGCTGATATAGGCTCTCAGCTGGTGATTGATGTAACCCAGAGCAGCTGGCATTTCTTCTCTTGGATAAGTGAATGTCAGTGTACAGTCGTCTGCATATGCATGTGATTCTGGGATGAGATGAAGAAGGTCGTTGAAGTAGACATTCCATAACAGTGGACCCAGCACACTTCCTTGTGGAACGCTTGCCCCAATAGGATGTCTTGCTGATTCCGTTCCATTGAGGACTACACTTAGAGATCTACCATGAAGGTAATCACTGAGGAGACATAGCGTGAGCCTGCAATTCCCAGTGCTTGAAGTTTTGCTAAGAGGCCCTGGTGCCACACCCGGTCGAAAGCGCCAGCAATGTCCAGTGCTACCACACAGCTGACTTTGGATTCATCCAGTGACTGGTGCCACTTAGTGGAGAGGTTTAACAACAGATCAGCAGCAGAGTAACCTTTCCTGAAGCCATATTGACGGTCACAAAGTAGTGAGTGGTAGTCTAAAAAAAAAAACTGTCATTTGTCTTGAGATTATTGTCTCAAGGATCTTACCAGTGATTGACACTGGTCTGTAGTTGCTGATTTCTGCTCTGCTCTTCTTTTTTGTGAACAGGGACTACATTTGCCTCTTTCCATGGAGGGAGGGCCATTTGCACTGTACTAGGCAGTGCTGAAAGATGCGAGTTAGAGGTGCTGCTAGGCTGGTCTGCATCTTCTCAAGCAATCTTGGGCTCAACTTGTCTGGGCCCACAGCCTTTTCTTGGTCAAGTGATTTAAGAAGGAAATGCACCTCCCTCCTGCCTTATTGTCACCCCTGACAGTTTTGACACAGTTCTTGCAGCTAGCCAAGGAGGGTCCCTTGCTGGATCAGGAACTTGCATTTTGTAGCAAAGTGTTCAGCAAAGAGGTCCGCCTTCTCTTGACTACTAGTAGAGTGGTCCCATCCTGTCCCATCTCTACATGGTTTGACAAGGTTAAGGATCCTAGCTTTATTGACAAGCTATTTACAGGTTAAGGATTCCTAACTTTATTGATAAGCTAAGAGCTGTTACCTACATCAGCTCATTTAAAAGCATTTTTATTGTTATGAGACATACAAGTAGGGAACAGGATGAAGTTGGAGCCATCTGTGGGCCAGCATTTTCATTTGATCAACTGACGTTATCTCGTTGACATCATTATGCTGAACAGAATGTGTTCCATACTCGAGTCATCCTGGGTATGTATGATCTCAGATGGAGTGATGTTCTGGAGAAGGGTACAGCCAGAGTGAAGTTGCTGCTTTCTGCCCGTCTTGTAGCACAAAAGCTTGTTTCACGCTGTCCTCGAAGTGGATCCAAGTGTGGTACTTTGACAATATTGGCCTTGTACATAACAGTAAGCCCACCCACATCCCTCTTGTGTTGAAGGCTCCACTGAAATGACAGATCTATCCAGGATGGGTACAGGCAAGAAATGAGACGTCTTGCTCTGTTCTCTACTCTGTGAAGCAGTCGCAGATGAGGGGGGGGGACAGGCAAACCAAGAAAGTGGAGCATACTCAAGGTGTGAGCGCACTTGTGCCTCGTACAGTATCTTGCAACCCCTACTGTCAAGCAGATGCGAGATACGGCGAAGTGCTGTAAGCTTCCTGGCTGCCTTGTTTGCAAGATTTACAACATGGTTCTTCATGGTTAGTTTGGAGTCAAATTTCACCCCAAGGATATCAACTTCTTCTCCAGGTGCCAACATCCTCCCATTCATCCTTACTACTGCACCAGCATTACCATCATGGTGCCTAGAGACGATCATCATTTGCGTTTTCTCAGGTGCAAATGTTGCGCCATCTATTTCCCCAAGCTGATATAGCTCTCAGCTGGTGATTGATGTAAGCTTAGAGCAGCTGGCATTTCTTCTCTTGGATAAGTGAATGTCAGTGTACAGTCGTCTGCATATGCATGTGATTCTGGGATGAGATGAAGAAGGTCGTTGAAGTAGACATTCCATAACAGTGGACCCAGCACACTTCCTTGTGGAACGCTTGCCCCAATAGGATGTCTTGCTGATTCCGTTCCATTGAGGACTACACTTAGAGATCTACCATGAAGGTAATCACTGAGGAGACATAGCGTAGAGCCTGCAATTCCCAGTGCTTGAAGTTTTGCTAAGAGGCCCTGGTGCCACACCCGGTCAGAAAGCGCCAGCAATGTCCAGTGCTACCACACAGCTGACTTTGGATTCATCCAGTGACTGGTGCCACTTAGTGGAGAGGTTTAACAACAGATCAGCAGCAGAGTAACCTTTCCTGAAGCCATATTGACGATCACAAAGTAGTGAGTGGTAGTCAAAAAAAATCTGTCATTTGTCTTGAGATTATTGTCTCAAGGATCTTACCAGTGATTGACAGGAGTGACACTGGTCTGTAGTTGCTGATTTCTGCTCTGCTCTTCTTTTTGTGAACAGGGACTACATTTGCCTCTTTCCATGGAGAGGGCCATTTGCACTGTACTAGGCAGTGCTGAAAGATGCATGTTAGAGGTGCTGCTAGCTGGTCTGCACATCTTCTCAACAATCTTGGGCTCAACTTGTCTGGGCCCACAGCCTTTTCTTGGTCAAGTGATTTAAGAAGGAAATGCACCTCCTCCTGCCTTATTGTCACCCCTGACAGTTTTGATACAGTTCTTGCAGCTAGCCAAGGAGGGTCCCTTGCTGGATCAGGAACTTGCATTTTGGTAGCAAAGTGTTCAGCAAAGAGGTCCGCTTTCTCTTGACTACTAGTAGAGGTGGTCCCATCCTGTCGATTTAGAGGTGGAATAAGTTCATCAGGCAGATAACCTTGTCTGTCCTTGACCAGGGACCACCAGGTTTTGGAGCCTACCCTACCTGATGCTAACTTTCTTTTTAGTGTCCAACTCCCATTTAGCAATGGCCCACTTTTGAACATCACCCATATGCCTACAGGCTTGCATGTGCAAGTTCCTGTTATAGGTGGTAGGATGTCTCTTATACCTTCGCCATGCTTTGTACTTAGCAGTAGCAGCCTCTCTACAACGAAAGCCAAACCAAGGCTGATCTGTAGGCTTTGTCACATATTGCCGGTGAGGAATGTGTTCTTGTTGCAGATTAAGGATGTGTCCAGTGAAGGCTTTCACTTGGTTGTCAACATCCCCCTGGAGAAGAGCATTCCAGTCGGTGGTGTGAGCTCAGAGCAAAGGGCTGGCCAATTACCTCTTTCCATAGCCAGGTTGTGCGTGTGGACTCCTCACCTCGTTCTGTTGGGATCTTAAGTGTGGTAAAAACAGCCTTGTGGTCAGACGATCCAACGTACCCGAGGGGTTGACAAGTGACTATGCCTTCTGCCAGATCACTCACTACTGGGTCAAGGGAGGAGCCAGAGATATGAGTAGGGAAATCAACAAAGTTTCTCATGTCAAACACTGCAAGAAGGTCATCAAAGTCCCTCTGTATAAGGTGCTGGTTGAGGTCACCAACAATTATAATAATTTGACAGTTGTGTTGTAGCAGAAGGGAGTCAATATTTTCCATTAGGAAGTTGATAGGGTCTGCATGTTGCCACTGAGGTCTGTACATTGCACATGCTAGTACAGAGGTACTAGTGTTTATACAGAGCTTGAAGAACATCATTTCCAGATGTGTAGGGGTGGCAACATCTATGTGCTGGGCA